>NW_007754146.1:2411-3504 GCF_000696425.1 Galeopterus variegatus
GTCATTTCTTATCCAGCTTCACTCCCTTTCCTTTGTTTCTCAAGATGCTTTCCAGAGATTGCCCCATAACCAATTTCTTTTCATTCCTTAGATAAATGACTGATTAAGTTGTTTTTTCTCTTGTATTTCCTCATCATTACAATACAAGCTGAAGCAAATACTGACTCAGGGCTACACCCTGTTTCTCCCTTCTTGAGGGAATTGTCTCAGTGAAGTCCCTTCGGGCTTCTAATTGCTCTTAATATTTGGGCTCTGAGTAATCTTTGTGTCTCCATCACACAGGAAGAAGTGACAGGAGATGCCTCCTTTTTGTCTTTCCTGCTGCCTGAAATGAGGATGTGATGGCAGGGAGTACAGCAGTCATCTTGGAACATGAGGTAGTCTTGAGGCTGGAAGGAGATGCTGAGGGTGGAATAGCATAGAGAAGGAGATGGAGTCCCTGAGTACCTAGTGTAGCCACCACAATATCTTTGGACTAGTTACTTTTAGACTTCTTTATGTGTTTAGGTCACTGTCATTTGGGGTTTTCTGTAATCTGTAGGCAAACCTAACTGTGGCACAGTAGCTGTGCACTGCCTCCTTCTTGTGCTGAGGGGCTGCTTAGCTACTGACCTTGTCCAATGTGGCAGAGCCCAGCTTCTCTCCACCACATGGGAAAGCCCATTAGTATGTCTGAACTCCTCAGAGCCTCTTCTTATGGAAACCAGGACCCAGAGAGAAGAGATAATTCTTTCCTTATTCATAGTCTAAAGATTAACTGCCCATTTTTCATCTCCTGACCCACAAGCTGCCTCTTTTTTAGGATAATTGAGAGTTATAATAATNGCACAGTAGCTGTGCACTGCCTCCTTCTTGTGCTGAGGGGCTGCTTAGCTACTGACCTTGTTCCATGTGGCAGAGCCCAGCTTCTCTCCACCACATGAGAAAGCCCTTTAGTATGTCTGAACTCCTCAGAGCCTCTTCTTATGGAAACCGGGACCAATAGAGAAGAGATAATTCTTTCCTTATTCATAGTCTAAAGATTAACTGCCAATTTTTCATCTCCTGACCCACAAGCTGCCTCTTTTTTAGGATAATTGAGAGTTATAATAAT
>NW_007754146.1:5123-8154 GCF_000696425.1 Galeopterus variegatus
ATACTCTGTATCATATGCATTGATAACAAGCTCAAAAAAATATGGATTGAGGATTAGCAATTAGGAAATATAAGAAATGGAATAGATATCGCAGCTGAGGAGACTAGGCAGGTAGATTTCAAACCAGCAAAGTAACCCCCGTGATACTCATTTGTAATGGCATTGTAGTAATGTAAGTTTTCTATATGCTTCAAGGAGAGGCTCAGTGAGAGGCTGGTTAGGGAGGTGGGTTCCAAGCACAGGCCAGTGCTGATGCTAATCTGGTCTGTGTCAACCTGGTCACCTCGCTGGTCACTTCTGATGGCAGAATGAGTTATCTTAAACTCCTTGATAGCAGCAGGGAACTGCAATCTTGTTTCCTAACCTTATCAGAGGCACCAAGCAAGATTTTTAAAATATAACTGAATGATTAGTACACTCTGCACAGACACCTCCCTACACACTCCCCCCCAAAAGTTGTCTTATCCTCATTGGGTATGCACAAGGAAGCAAGAAAAAGCAAGTAAAGTGGCCACTTGGATCCAGGAAAACACCAGTTCAAGGCTACAGGCAGTGGGAAAAGGAAGCGTAAGTAGAGATAAAAGGCCTTGGTGATGACATTTCACCCTGTTGGTCTGGCAACTGGTTGAGACTTATAATTGTGAGAAGGTACAAATGGTCTAGGATGCTAACCAAAGAAGAAGACATCCATTGCTCCCCTAGAGAGGCTGCTCTAGAGATAGAGACAGAGAGACAGACCATGACTTTTGTTTGGGTATATTTTCACTCTGTTTTTCTTTTTATATTTTCACCTTTCTCCTCAACTGTTACTCTCCTTTTCTGGTATTTAAATTGTCAAATACTTGTATGTGCTAACCACAGCCCAGCCCTGTTGTCATTCAGCCAAATTACACACATTTAGGTCTTTTCATCTTCCTTTATAAACCAGTCTCTCCAGGCTATTTAATCATTTTGGCAGTTCTTTTCTGAATTCTACCCAGTTTAAAAATAAGCTAAATTCTCCACCCCTGTGGATTTAAAAGCAGGCTATCACAAACCCATAAAAAGTTCCAGCCTTGGTTTGATGCTTATAGAGGAATGATACTCCCATTCTTTTAAATTCTCTATTTCCAAGGGTGGTGGGGGGCCAAGGGCCTCAGCCACGCCACCCCACCTCAAGTCTGCATCCAGCCCAGCTGCAACCAACTGCCACCTGAGGCCCCCTGGCCTCTCCTGCTGAACAAAGGGGGTGCCACGGACCTTGGCCATGCCCCCCCTTCCTCCTCCTCCCACCCTATCCCACTCTCCTTTCTTCTCTCCCCTCCCCCTGAACTGCTCCACAACATCTTAGAATGTGAAGAAAATAATAATAATAATGATAAATAAATTTTTTTAAATAAATAAATAAATTTTCTATTTCCAGTTTTCCCAACCAGTGACAGACTGTAAAAGGCCAGGGAAGGTAGTGAAAGGGGAAAGGGCTAGCCAGAGCTGGAGGCCATGGTGATTGTGATGGGGTTTGATATCAAATTTTCTTACTGATTGGCATTGGTGATAGTCACACCTAATTCAGAAGTCAAAAGGTACAAAAGCATATAGGAGTAGAATGAACAGAAAGTATTGCTTCTATTTCTGTCACTCAGCCCACCAAACTGAAGAATTAAGCAGTGCTACTTATTTTTAGGTGCATCGTTCCAGAGATATGTTGTGCATATGCAATCAAATATGTATTTATATCTGTGTGTGCATGTGCATCTGCCCACCTCCATTTTTATACAAATGGTGATATACTATATGCATTGGCATTATGTCTAGCACCCATTAACACTTGTGCATTTTCTACAGTATTTGCCACTGTGCTGTGGGTGTATCAGGTGTTCTGTGAAGTCTGTATTTTGCTAATTTAATTCCTTTAGCATGACATCCTTTAAGTTCTTTAGGGGGAACAATGTAGCATAGCAAGAAATATTTAGGGTTTAGAGTCAAAATGCCTGCATTCAAATCCTAGTCGAGTCATTAGATGATCAACTGTACGCACAAATTACCTAACATCCATGAATGTCATTTGCAAAACAGTTATAAATATACTTAAATTATAGGCTGCAGTGGAGATTACATGAGATCACATATACAGTGTAACAAGCATATAGAAAGAGTGCAACATTTTTAACTCTCAGTTAAAACTTTCAAATACTCAATACATGATAGCTATTGTTATCTTCATTATTGTTATGTGACCACAAGTTCTCTGTTTGAAGAATTGGGATTAAAACAATCTAACTTTTCTATTAAAAATTTAAAGTATAAGTTGAAATACTGGAAAATTGGCTCAAAAGACTGGTTTCATACTATTAAAGATCAGATATTTCTGTAAGAATCATCCATTCCTACCATTTCTTATTTATTGAAGATAGATTCTTTGAAAGTCTAAATAGTCTGGGCCTCATGATTAAATCAGTCATCTTCACTGGTGATTCCTGTCTATGGAATCTATAGTCAAAGTTGACTGTAGCAGGATCTGCAGGCAGCCCCACCACCTGGCAGAAGGCAGGAGCATGCCTGGAGCTTCAGGCGGGAGTCATGGATGTCCCCCAAAGCCCAACAGAAGGCAGCAGCACATTTGGGGTCCTAGGCAGGAACCATGGGCAGCCCCCACCTCCTGGCAGAATACAGGAGCATGCCAAAAACACCACTCCATGTGGGTGGTTCACCACAGCCACTGCCACAGCCACCACTGCCACAAAGGCAGCTCATTGCCACAGTAGCAGCCACAGCCACCATGCAGGCAGCCCACTGCCCACATGATTACATTGACACAAGGAAAGTCACCAGTGGAGACCAGAAAAAGAAGAGGATATCTCTCTCCTCAAAGCTCACTCCAGAGTAATAGAAGAAGAAGCTGCTCTACCAGGATGACTAGTCATCAATGTAGAGGTACTAGAAATACAAAAAAAAAAACAAAAAAAAAGAAAACAAAACCAAGAATATGACACCACCAAAGGAATACAGTAATTCTCAAGTACCAGACCCATAGAGGAGAAAACCCTTAAAA
>NW_007754147.1:0-809 GCF_000696425.1 Galeopterus variegatus
ACTTGGACTAGCCCCATTTCAAGTGCTCAATAGCCATGTGTGGCGGGTGGCTACTGTATGGAACTGTGGGGGCCTGGGATAACCCAGCTTCACACAAGGTAGATTTAAGAACAGCCTAATGTCAAATCTGGAAGGCATCTTGTTCTCCTCTGTTTGTTCACATATGTTCTCATATGTGAAATCTTTTTACACAATGCAGATTTTCCTGCCCTAATATTAGAACACAGAGACAGCGCTGATTTTCTTCCTTTCCCTACATGTCTGCAACAGACTCCTTTGCAGTGCCTTGAATCCTCTGTGTGCATAAGTGATGGGAGCCAGCCCTCCCTGGCCAAGGAGCAGAGGCAGCGTTGTCCCCCCGTGGTATTGCTGTTATCAGGCCCCTGTATTTCCTGCCTTCAGGTCCATTGAGAGACTATCACAGTAAGACTAACTGACTTTAATAGGGATCTGTTTCTAATAGTGGAATTAAAGAATCCTTTAAACCAATTGCACAGGGTGAAAGCAAATCCATTCCAAAGAGACAAGATGCTTATTTGGAAGTCTGAGAGTGTGCAGGAATCACACACCTTCACATTAATGAATCCCATCTCTGGCTCCTCCAACAAGCTTATTGTCCTGGGGTAAATACCATACAACAGGGGCTGTGAAACCAGGGAGTGTCAACTAGCAAGGGCAGTGACAGCCTGTTGAAGTGAGAATACACAACCTGACACTAATATTCCTCCGCTTGCTCCTTTGGGTGGATCCAGTGCGGGAAGAGTGAGAAATTCAACTGAATTTAATACCTGGAGTGTTTCCTGAGGGCC
>NW_007754147.1:4966-8154 GCF_000696425.1 Galeopterus variegatus
GTGAAGAGAAGCACAGTGGCCGGCTACCGACACCCTTCTCCCTCTCTTTTCTTTTGATGTTCTGGGCAGAGAACATTCAAACAACTTAGAGGAGCAGAAAGTTAAGTTTCCTTTACAAAAAATAAGGGCCAAAAAAGGCTCAAATAGTGGAAAGCAGAGTTAAAGGAAAGCATGACCAAAGCAACTACGTCGATAGCCGAAGTTAACCTCAGCCAGCGGGCAGGGATCTGAGGACACGTCCACCAACAGTACCATTTTGAAAGAAATCACTACAATGTGAAAGATTGTTTTAAATGATCTGAAAAACAGGATAAGGAATAATTCTTTGATGATCATGAGGAATATACTAGAGTTTAGAAAGGAAAGTTTCAAAATGTGCCTGTTCATATTTTCTCAAGTTTTGTTCTACGTTATCTCCCCTTGTAGTGCAGACGTGCACATGAGCAACACGGCTTCTTCTGAATGCTCCTCAATTCCAGCTGCACATCTGAACCAAGGCGAGGGCCGCACCCCAGACCGACTGAATCAGAATCTCAGTGCAAGAGGCCCGATATCAATATGGTATTCTAATGTGCGGCCAGGGTTGAAAACCACTGCTACAGGGGGGCTGAAGTAAGACCAGTGGCCAAAAGGGACAGAGAGGCAGAGACCAGCCCAGGAATGGAGAAGGCCTAACGAGGCAGGCTGCACACAGGAGCGAGCTCCTATTGCTGGAATGCTTCTTGCAGTGATTGAATAGTGCAGAGAGATTCTTGAATTATTTGGCTAAGGTACCTTCCCAATCTTAGATTCCGAGAGTATTAAAAAATCAAGGGTTCCATGGTTAAATTGCTCTTATAGGAAGTGTCCTAACTCATGACTTGAGGTCTGGAGAATGGCTATTGCTGTATTCGTGTCTAAGAAGTGACCTGAGAGATTCACCTTAGGTAACAAAGGCTTGGGTTTTCTGGACTACATCCATGGTTTGTGGGAACAATGGAACAGAATACTTGAAATAAGACTGTCCCCAAAAATACAGGATGTTTTTGCATAGTTGTAAGGGTAATTGGCTAGCTATTGTGTTACTCCATGCCAGGGTTCCCAAACCATGCTGGCCATCAGAATTACCTTGGGTATCTGGTTAGAAAAGACACATTCCCAGGCCCTTCCTCCAGATCTACTAAAAGAGAATATTGGAGCAGGCCAGGGGTTGGGGAGCCACGGCAAGGTGCGTGAAGTCTGGAAATTGTATTTTTAAACATTTTCCCTGGCATTTCTGGCACAAAGTGGGTATCTGGTTAGAAAAGACACATTCCCAGGCCCTTCCTCCAGATCTACTAAAAGAGAATATTGGAGCAGGCCAGGGGTTAGGGAGCCACGGGAAGGTGCGTGAAGTCTGGAAATTGTATTTTTAAACATTTTCCCTGGCATTTCTGGCACAAAGTCAGGGTTGGAAACCTTTGCACTCTGTTCCTCCCTTACCCATAGGCAGGGAAAGTCTGTCTGATTGGCCCGTACCAATAGCCTGAAAGCTCGGTCTTCCTGGGGACAGTACCCAGAATTGCACCAAGGTCCCCAAAACGAAATTCGCACCCCTACGGGGCTGGTAAGTCAATCCCATGCATTACAGGAACCTACAAAGAGACTGCAGCCTGACATTTGCAAAGACCTAAAGAATCATTTCAAGCAAAACATAATGACATGTCTGTTACACAGCATGGAGGAGGACAGGAAGGAGACAGGTGAGCAAGCTCTGGACAGCCAGGGAAGTTTCCCTAGAGCCTTAAGAACAAATAGTATCTGCATTTATGGAGAGGAGAAGGTGTTTCCAGCAAGGGGAGTGAGTGGGCAAAGGCTGGGGTCAGAAATGTGCACCCTGGAAGTTGATCTGGCTGAAGAAAAGGATGCCCACGAGGCAGGTGGGCTCCCAATGGTGAGGGCACTGAGGGAGGGCTTCCATTCTGGGTCACTGGGGCTATTCTGAACATGTGGTCCCCAGCTCCAGCTCCCCAAGACCACCCTGGAAAAAGGCAGGGCCTAACAGAATGCAGCCCAGTGGGCAGGTCTACACCATCCAGATTACCTGCTTAAGATGCATGTTGTCTCTTAGCTCTGCTGATTCAGATCCTTGCAAGGTTTGCCAAGACTTGGCTTTCCCAGTGTGACTCTCCCCTCCTAGAGACAGAGAGCCCAGGGAAAGCTATTTACAATGGGGGTGCTGACCTAGCACTCCACAGGGGCCTGAGGGATGGCGCATTGATTGGCTTCTGGGCCCTGCAACTCTCAGATAACCGCCTGGCGAGCCAACACCACCAATCCCCACTGGAGGGTCTGAGCAAGCAAGTGCTGGGAAACGTGGCCATCAAACAGCAGATAAAACAGTCTAGCTCTCCAAACCCCATAAGTGTCATTCTGAGCAGAAAACAACACTATAGGTTGGTGTTAGGTCATTGGCTAATTAGGTAAAATGAATGACTAAGTGGATTTTAAAAGCCACACTACCAGTGACTCCTCGGACTGAGGTATTGACCTGTCCTCACTTATTTGAGCTCCGGAGATGTGGAGAAAAAGCCACTGCACCAGACGGCCCAGGGAGGCCCCAGCCCTTGGCCTTAGCTGAAGCTCTGAGCTAAACTGGGTGGAGGTGGCAGAGAGAAGAGGCATAAAGACTGCTCCAGGCAGTCTCTGTCCAGGGCCCTGCAGGCCCCCCGCAGCTCTGTGCTGGCCACGGATACCCAGGCCCAGGCCCATCAGCTCACTTGCCCCTTCCAGTGACATCCCCAGCTCTCCTCAGGCCAACCTGAGAAAGCAACGAACACTTCTAGAAACTCACCCTCCTCATGCTGTGCTGCTGCTTACTAGCACGCTGTGTTAAGCTTTTTACTTCTATTGTTACCTCACTAAATCCTCACAACAATGCTACGAAGTTGAGTCTGTTGTCATCCCATTTGACAGATGCAGATGTGGAGGCTCAGGTCACACAGCAAGTACGGGGCAGAGCCAGAATGTGCAGTCCTTGCCTTGTCTGATTCCACGGCCATGCTCTTACCGTGATCACTGGGAGTTCCACTGTATCAGAGTCTAGTCAGGGAAACAAAAACCATGCTCGGTCCTACCATGGGACGAGATTTAGCATGGTGTATGGCTTAAGTGAGTGCTGGGACAGCAAGAAGATGAGGTGACCAGAGATTAGGGAATGCAAGAAGCCA
>NW_007754148.1:0-320 GCF_000696425.1 Galeopterus variegatus
CGATGAGCTTGGTGTGATGAGTTTACTTAGATCGATTTGCTTGGTCTGATGAGTGTACTTAAATCGATGAGCTTGGTCTGATGTGTTTACTAACATCGATGAGCTTGGTCTGATGAGTTTACTTAGATCGATGAGCTTGGTCTGATGAGTTTTCTTATATCTATGAGCTTGGTCTGATGAGTATACTTAGATCGATAAGCTCTGTGTGATGTGTTTACTTAGATCGATGTGCTTGGTCTGGTGAGGTTAAGTAGATCGTTGAGCTTGCTCTGTTGAGTTTAGTTAGATCGATGAGCTTGGTCTGATAAGTTTACTTAGAT
>NW_007754148.1:5789-8151 GCF_000696425.1 Galeopterus variegatus
TTGGTCTGTTGAGTTTACTTAGATCGATTAGCTTTCAGTGATGAGTTTACTTAGATCGATGGGCTCGTTCTGATGAGTTTCCTTGGATTGATGTGTATGGTCTGATGAGTTTACTTAGATCGATGAGCTTGGTGTGTTGAGTTTACTTAGATCGATTAGCTTGCTCTGATGAGTTTACTTAGATCGATGAGCTTGGTCTGATGAGTTTACTTAGATGGATGAGCTTGGTCTGATGAGTTCCTTAGATCGATTAGCTCGGTCCGATGTGTTTACTTAGATCGATGATGTTGTTCTGATGAGTTTTCTTAGATCTATGAGCTTGGTCTGGTGAGTTTACTTAGATCGATGAGCTTGGTCTGATGAGTTTTCTTAGATCAATGAGCTTGGTCTGATGAGTTTTCTTAGATCGATGAGCTTGGTCTGATGAGTTTACTTAGATCGATGCGATTGGTCTGATGAGTTTACTTTGATCGATGAGCTTGTTCTTACGAGTTTACTTAGATCGATGTGATTGGTCTGATTAGTTTACATAGATTGATGAGCTTGCTCTGATGAGTTTACTTAGATCAATGAGCTTGGTCTGATGAGTTTTCTTAGATCGATGAGCTTGGTCTGATGAGTTTACTTAGATCGATGCGATTGGTCTGATGAGTTTACTTTGATCGATGAGCTTGTTCTTACGAGTTTACTTAGATCGATGTGATTGGTCTGATTAGTTTACATAGATTGATGAGCTTGCTCTGATGAGTTTACTTAGATCAATGAGCTTGGTCTGATGAGTTTTCTTAGATCGATGAGCTTGGTCTGATGAGTTTACTTAGATCGATGCGATTGGTCTGATGAGTTTACTTTGATCGATGAGCTTGTTCTTACGAGTTTACTTAGATCGATGTGATTGGTCTGATTAGTTTACATAGATTGATGAGCTTGCTCTGATGAGTTTACTTAGATCAATGAGCTTGGTCTGATGAGTTTTCTTAGATCGATGAGCTTGGTCTGATGAGTTTACTTAGATCGATGCGATTGGTCTGATGAGTTTACTTTGATCGATGAGCTTGTTCTTACGAGTTTACTTAGATCGATGTGATTGGTCTGATTAGTTTACATAGATTGATGAGCTTGCTCTGATGAGTTTACTTAGATCAATGAGCTTGGTCTGATGAGTTTTCTTAGATCGATGAGCTTGGTCTGATGAGTTTACTTAGATCGATGCGATTGGTCTGATGAGTTTACTTTGATCGATGAGCTTGTTCTTACGAGTTTACTTAGATCGATGTGATTGGTCTGATTAGTTTACATAGATTGATGAGCTTGCTCTGATGAGTTTACTTAGATCAATGAGCTTGGTCTGATGAGTTTTCTTAGATCGATGAGCTTGGTCTGATGAGTTTACTTAGATCGATGCGATTGGTCTGATGAGTTTACTTTGATCGATGAGCTTGTTCTTACGAGTTTACTTAGATCGATGTGATTGGTCTGATTAGTTTACATAGATTGATGAGCTTGCTCTGATGAGTTTACTTAGATCAATGAGCTTGGTCTGATGAGTTTTCTTAGATCGATGAGCTTGGTCTGATGAGTTTACTTAGATCGATGCGATTGGTCTGATGAGTTTACTTTGATCGATGAGCTTGTTCTTACGAGTTTACTTAGATCGATGTGATTGGTCTGATTAGTTTACATAGATTGATGAGCTTGCTCTGATGAGTTTACTTAGATCAATGAGCTTGGTCTGATGAGTTTTCTTAGATCGATGAGCTTGGTCTGATGAGTTTACTTAGATCGATGCGATTGGTCTGATGAGTTTACTTTGATCGATGAGCTTGTTCTTACGAGTTTACTTAGATCGATGTGATTGGTCTGATTAGTTTACATAGATTGATGAGCTTGCTCTGATGAGTTTACTTAGATCAATGAGCTTGGTCTGATGAGTTTTCTTAGATCGATGAGCTTGGTCTGATGAGTTTACTTAGATCGATGCGATTGGTCTGATGAGTTTACTTTGATCGATGAGCTTGTTCTTACGAGTTTACTTAGATCGATGTGATTGGTCTGATTAGTTTACATAGATTGATGAGCTTGCTCTGATGAGTTTACTTAGATCAATGAGCTTGGTCTGATGAGTTTTCTTAGATCGATGAGCTTGGTCTGATGAGTTTTCTTAGATCGATGAGCTTGGTCTGATGAGTTTTCTTAGATCGATGAGCTTGGTCTGATGAGTTTACTTAGATCGATGCGATTGGTCTGATGAGTTTACTTTGATCGATGAGCTTGTTCTTACGAGTTTACTTAGATCGATGTGATTGGTCTGATTAGTTTACATAGATTGATGAGCTTGCTCTGATGAGTTTACTTAGATCAA
>NW_007754149.1:0-2688 GCF_000696425.1 Galeopterus variegatus
GGACCGGTCTCTATATGGGATCCGAACCCTTGGCGGGAGCGCTGCCGCGCTCCCAAGCGCCACACTCTACCGAGTGCACCACCAGGCCAGCCCGCTATGTATTTTTTTTAATTGTGATCTCTTAGTCTGATTTTATTATCAATTTAAAACTGGCTTCATAGAATGAATTGGAAAGTGTTCACTCATGTTCTGTGATTTGGAAGAGTTTGTGAGGAACTAGTATTAATTCATTAAATGTGACAGAGTTAAGCAGTGAAGGTATCTAGGCCATGGTTTTGTTTTCTTGTTTGTGTGGTTTGTCCCCATGCTACATTTGAAAGTGCTTCCTACATTTTAATTCTTTTTTCAGTTTTCCACAGACCAATAAACTCTGTATTTTGTGTTCCACAACAGAATACCTGAGACTTGGGTGATTTATAAAGAAAAGAGGTTCATTTGGCTCATGTTTCTGGGGCATCTGCAACAGACACGGGACTCAGGCTGCTTCCACTCATGGTGGCAAGTGGCATTCTATGGATGAAAGAATATTGCATTGTGAGAGAGGAAGGAAGGTGCCAGACTCCTTTTAAAAGCCACCTCTCTTGGGGACCTATCCATACCAGGGAGAACACCCTTACTCCCCCAGGGAAGGCATTAATCTATTCATGGGGGATCCTCCCCTGTTACCCAAACATTTCCGACTATGCCTCACCTCCCTACACTGGCACATCGGGGATCAAATCTAAACATGAACTTTGGTTGGGACCAATATCCATACCACATCAATGGCTCTATTTCAAACATTTGTTTTTGTTTGTGAGTACTTTTCATGAGAGGCAAGCAGTGAATAATCACCCAAACTATATTGTATAAAATCCTTGATCCTAATGATTGGTGCTGTTGAACATCTTTTCATGGCTCATTGGTGATTTGTATATACTTTTGAGAAACATCAATTCCTTTTCTTTGCCAATTTTTTAATCCATGTTTTTGAAAATAATTAATTTTTAATTTTGATAAAAAGTACATAACAAAAGTTACCATCTAAACCTTTTTTTAGTTGTACAGTTCAGTAGTGTTAATGGTACTCACCTTGTACAACCGGTCACCCAAAAATTTTCACCTTGCAAAATGAAAGTGGGATAGCCATTGAACACCAGCTCTCCATTTCCCCTCCCCACAGCCCTTGACAACTACCATTCACTTTCTGTTACTATGAGTTTGACAGCGCCGCAGGACTCATCTAAGAACCTTACGGTATTTTACTCTTTTGGGTTGCTACGTCTAATAGCATAATGTCCTAAAGGTGCATCCATGTTGTAGTATGTGACAGGATGTACTTTTTAAAGGTAAAACAATATCCCATTGTATGGATTATTAAATAAAATTTATGAGAAGCTACTGTTTTATACTAAGCTTTTGTACTAAGCCACAACAGATCAAACTGAAGCAGAGAGGAGGCACTCATTCTGGATACCACATAATCAAACTGAACTTTAAAATGGGCCAGTTTTCCAAAAATAAGAGATTCATATCAGCCAATCAGAAGGGTCCCTGTTAACCTGAACCAGCATGATAAGGAAGTCCTCTCTACTTAATTCTAAATGGAAGGTAACTTTGAAATTACCACTCTGCTTTTTGTTCCTTATTTCTGCTTTCTTCAGCCATTTTCTGCATTGAAAGCCCACCTCCTCTGCTCAGCTCATTGGATGGCCTTTCTGTTTTAAAAATGGGATATTGCCTGACTCATGAATCATTAATAAAAGCCAATTAGATCATGAAACCCAGTTTGTTGAAATTTTTTTCTGATGGCTGATGCTACATTTTGTATATCCATTTATCTGCTGATGGGCATTTCGGTTGTTCCAGTTCTCAAATATTGTGAATAGTGATGAAAGGAAGAGGTGTGCAGATATCTCTTTGTGATCCTCCTTACTGTTATTACATATATAGAGAGAGAGAAAGAAAAAGAATGTGTGTGTGTGTGTATTCAGAATTGTGATTTCTGGGACATATGGGAATTGTATTTTTAATATTTTGAGTAAACTTCATGCTGTTTTTCATATCGTCTGTACCATTTACAATCCCTCTAACAGTGCCCAGTGTTTCTAATTTCTCAACCTTTTTGCCAACACTTATTATTTGGGCTGTTTGATTTTTGTTGTTTTTGAGTCATAGGAATTTGTTATATGTTCTTGATGTTAACACCTTGCCAGATATATAACTTGTAAATATTTTCTACACTTCCCTTTTGCCTTTCCTCTGAGTTGATAGTGTACCCAGATGCGCAAAAGTTTTTAATTTTGATGAAGTCACATTTGTCTTTTTCTTTGCTTTTGTTGACCATGCTTTTGTTGATATATCCAAGAAATCATTGCAAAATCCAGTGTCATGAAACTTTTGCCGTACTTTTGTTAACAGCAACAAAGAAAACAAACATTATGACAAATTGAAAGATTGAATTGGCTTTTATGTGGAAATCATGAATTCGGGCAGATTTCACTCTGTAAAATAGAATAAGACCTCCTGCTTGCATGACAGAAGAGTTGGCTTTTGTAAGGAAGAAACAAGGAAACCGAACAATTAAAAAAATTTTTTTAAAAAAGCAACAGATTGGTTAATATCAGTTTACTTTTATTTTAAGGTTTTAAGCAGAGGGGACTTTCTTATTACATCAGCTCAGGTTGACTGGGCCTTTTTCCATGGGTT
>NW_007754149.1:3951-4547 GCF_000696425.1 Galeopterus variegatus
CTGGTGAGGGTCTTTTCCTGCTGGTGACTCCATAGTGCTGGTGAGGGCGTCTTCCTGCTGGCGACTCAATAGTGCTGCAGCACAAGGAAAAATGGCTGAGCAAGAGAGAGAGCTAAGTTTCTCAGTTGCTCTCCTTTTAAAGCTATCAGAACCACTCATTACTCCATGAATGGATTGATTAATTTACAAAGGCATAGTCCTCACAATCCTATTACCTCTTCAAGACCCCAGCTTTCAATTAAGATAATTGATTTCCCAACTTCTTAACAGTTACAGTGGGGATTAAGCTTCAGTGAGTTTTGGGGGTACATTCAATCAACAGAAGTTCATAAGGGACATTTGTCGTAAGTCTGCACAGGTTTTCTATTTCTTCATGACTCAGTCTTGGTAGATGATGTGTTTCTAGGAATTTATTAACTTCATCAGTGTTATTCAATTTGTTGGTGGACTACTAGAGAACTCTTAAATAAGTTGTGAGGCATGCAGCACATTCATTCTTGTTCTGCCATCGTTATACATGAGCCCTATTGATGTGGCAGTGAGGTGTGGGACAAAGGGGTGTTGCTATGACTTGGTCTCTTTTAAGAAGCCTGTGT
>NW_007754149.1:7316-8150 GCF_000696425.1 Galeopterus variegatus
GGTGAGTGGCAGACAGTACTTATTGTTTTAAGTAATGTCCTAATTGAGTGAAAATGAAGTATATTTGACATCCTCAAAGTGAGAAATTTTTGATGTCTTTTCAGAAGCGGAGCAGTTGGAAGCTTTGTGTTTCAGTGATCCACAAAACCCCATGTCCATTTTTCTGTTCACTGGTGTCTTAGATTTCAGCACATGTTATGAAGGGTGGGGGAGGAATTAACAGCTTTGTGTTTTATTAAAGAACAAAGGAAATCCAGTCTTTGTCCATTTTTTTTTTTTTTTTAGTTCTAATTTATGTTTTCTTTGCTCTATAGAGATTAGGCGATTTCATGGTTATTAGTATCTCATGTGATTCTTCTTCCAAGTCATGTCTTCCATCTTACAAAGGAAGAAGATGAAGTACAGGGAGAGCAGGGATGGACCCAGTCTCACATGATTCATAATGAGTCTCCATGTGCTGGCCAGATGGATCACCACGTGTACTGTGACGTTCCACCATATCAAGCTCAGAAGGTCATTGCGAGTTTTGTGTAATTATATAATTTTACAAATATGACATCAAATTTGACAAATGAGAGTCATAAGGCAATATGGTATTTTATCTAAGATCCTACTAAATGCAAGGGTACAGAGACAACATAGATCAGTGGTTAAGGAATGGAAGAGTTCGATAAAAAGGGGTATCACAAGAGTCTTCTGTGGGTATGATTCAGTGTTCTTCAACTTGGTGATGACATAACTATACACCTGTGAACACTCACAACTACACTTAATAAGTGTAACATTGAAAATAATTGAAAACAAAATGCTTTCATGTGCTAGGAGAATGTTAAT
>NW_007754150.1:0-8150 GCF_000696425.1 Galeopterus variegatus
AACCTACAATCTAACCCTAATTGTATAAACAAACAAAAATATTTTTCATGTATTTAATATATGTTAAAATTCCCAAGACTACAACAATAATAAAAATTAAGATAAAGTTGTTCATTATTTTTAGAAATATAGTCAAGATTTTATTCATTAATTTGGAAAATTATGTCATCAATGGTGGCAGGACTCATGATACTTGAATTGCCAATATAAGGAATCAATGACAAGTATGTATTTGGAACTATTGAATTTATGTGAATCTATGTGTATAAATAAATGAGCTTATTTGGTCTTTATATTAAAATGTCAAATAAAAAATTGGCAAAGTACTTGAAAAGCACATAATCAAAAACAAAAACAAAAATATAGGCCTTTGTTAATAGGCATCAACAGTTGCTAAATTGTCATATGCTGCATCGTACTTGCACTTCAGGAATTTCTTTTTTCGTTTTCTTTTAAGCCAGTTTTGTTACTTAAGCCCATGTTTTGTTTCCAAAACAGTAATTGAACTCAATCATTCTAATCTATATTGTTAATTGTACCTCTCATAATTTTATTGCTTACAGAACGGGCTAATTTACAAAGGACATTTTATATCCTGGTAAGATATTGGTAATAGGTAGCCACAGAGAACTCTATGCGTGCCCGAAGTAAATATTTTTTTTTTCTAACTAAATTGTCCCAGTAAGAATTTCTCCCTAACAGAGTTAGACACTAGTTCTCCTAAGTAAGTAGCAAATGAGTTGCTTACTCTACACCCGTAGATTGCGGATTCCTCAATATTGTGAAGAACATGTAGTACGTGACTGAGGGGAGATTGTGTAGGACCAGCCGGTGAGAGGAGATCTTTATTCCACTATCCATAAAGATAAGAACTGAGGCTTATCTTATCTGCAGCTACACTTACACAGGTATACCTTGACCAACAAACCCTCTGAAAACAAAGAATTTTCTTGGATATTGGCCAAGTAAAAACAAAACAAAAAAGCCTTCAAGGCTGGTAATTCTCCCCTTAGTCAGGTACTACATATACTTCACAATATTGAGGAATCCTCAATCTATGGGTACGGAGTAAGCACCCCATTTGCTACTTATTTGGGAGACTTGAGGAGGCTTTGGGGTTAATGCAGACACAAATTGCTAGTCTGGATTCTCAGTGCTGAGGAGTGGGGTCAGCCATGGCAGTGTCAGAGGAGGCATCTCTTCCAGAGTGACTTCCAGAGAGGGGAAACAAAGGCAGCAAAGCAATCAAGACGATATTGCTTATTTCACACTCGTCTTGTGACTATTTAAAGCTAGGTAATAGAGATGGAAGAGAAAGACGCCATCCCTGAATACACAGATCTTACAGTCTAATATGAAAAAAGAGTTGTCATTCACTCATTCATTTCTTAATCACCTTTAGCCAAAGACCACCAGGAACACACACTGGACAATGAGGAATGATGGGGAATCTCAAAAGAAGGTATTATTAAGGACCTAGAAAGGGCATTGGACTGTGTTAGGTGATTTGGGAAAGGATTCACAGAAGCAGCACCTGGCTCTGGATGGAACGCTGTCAGAAAACACGGTATTCTGTGATAAGTATGTTAATAACTTTTACCTAGAAAGTAAGACGGACAAAGGGAGGCTAAAGCTGTGATTGGAAGAGGAGCTTCAGTCACTCATATTTGCCAGGGTGGGGGCTATTTGGCCATTTTTGTGTTTTGGGCAATGTCATGTTTTTGTGATGATTCATCAGAGTCACAGAGTGGCCTCGTCTGATGTTGGTGTTCCGTGGAATTATGTCCAGGAGGAAAACCACGAATTCAGTGAGTGCTCCAAACCATCAGGGGCTACTTTTCTCTCTCTCATGTCATTTATTCAACAAACATCTATTGTCTAGTAAGTATACATTTGAGAGCTTCAGCCCTCAAAAAAGAATTGAGTTGTAATGTTATAGACTATAAACTGGATTTCTTTATTGAGAAGGGGTGGCCCAAATGAAGACACTTTCAGGGTGATGGGATCATTTAGTGAAGGGTCCACAGAAAGGAGATGGTACTTAGTCAAGTGTTCAAAGATGCATACTTTCTGTCAGTTTCAAAGAAGGAAGAACACCGCGGGCAGCAGTGGCAACTGGGACAATCCTAATATGTGAGGAGCACTTCGCACAGAGACAGGTCTGAGGAAGGATCTTGCAAGTCACGCTGATGAGTTAACGCATTTTTATTTTCCTTTGACCATAGGGTACTACGGAAGCATTTTACAGAAAGGATGATGAAGATCAAATTGGTGCTTTTCTGAGTATTTAGTTTGTAGAGTGGGATTTAAAAAATATAAATTAGGAAACATTTGAGAGAAAAAAGATTATACCAAAATGCCTAGAGCTGCCTGGCATGGGCTTGGTGTGTGGCAGATGGTCCTGCCTCAGAGACCTCCACCCCCTCCCAGTGAGATATGCTAATCCTGCGGGACGTAAGGGCCCTGGGTGAGAGGAAACTTCCATCATGGGAGAAAGATTGTTCTTAAGGTGACAGAAATCATTCAGTGTTTGTGGTAATTTCACTTGATTTTGAAGAATAATAAAAACAAATGAGAGATTGTGTTTCAGTGCTAAAAGTACTCTCTGGTATTACAAATTCCTAACTCTTTCATAACTTTTTTTCCAGGCCACCATTACATATAGAATTTAAAATATTCTGTCGGGAAAAAATGATTAAGTGCTAAAAAGCACCAGCAGGAACTACATGGCAACTTTTTAGAAGGTCTAAAATAGGAAGGATTCTAATCTTTCTTGGATAATTTAAAAGGCATCTTGTGTGATGATAAGAAAATGAAGCAGATGACCTCTCAATGTCCTTTCTAGACTAGAAATTATATGCTAATGTATTCTAATAAGTCCTTCTAGTTAACAAAACAGGAAAGGGTCTCCTTCTGAACTCTATGTTATTTATGTCATTTCAATAGTTTTTTTAAGGATAGTTTTACTTTAAAACTAAATTGAGTGTGAAATTGTTTCTAAGGTTTTTTAAGCAAAAAGTTTACCAATGATTGTTCATTTTTTCTTCCTGATTTCATGGGAAATACATCATTATTTCAGAAAATTTAAAAAAATACAAAAATGTCAAAGGAAGAAGAAATGTCACTCACTTTTATCACCTAAATATGTTTCTGTTTAATAACTTGATGTCTATTCATCTATTGTATTTTTGTGCATGAAATCACTGCAGGCAACGTTGCATTCTTAGTCCTCCCCAGATTCAACTCACCCTCCAGGGGCCCTACCTGAATTTCCACTCCATCAGACATCACTCTTGCTTTTCCTTCTCGTCACATCTGCTCTCACCTGCCATCTCAAATCAAATAGTGTCTTTTACGTCATTTTGTAATTCTCCCCATCACATCTACATGGAAAAAGAGTGAATAGTGGAGCTGAAGAAAGACATCAATTCCTTTTTTATTTATCAAACTGCTTCTTCCTCCTCTGTTCTTCTCCGCCAGAGCTTTATGTACCATGAAGTGCAGTCCATTAAAAACTATTTACAAAAATGTTCAAGGAATAAAATGTCATTAATAACTCAGGGAAGTCACGCAGCTGTCTGATACAGGCACATCACAGTAGTAGATGGCCCTCCAGAGATGTCGGACCTGAAAGTACAGAGGGAAGTCTTCCATATATAATTCAGTACAAAATAATGCACTCTATGTATTGCATTAGTGATGGCAAACATTTTACTAAAGAACTTAATGCTGGAGAAAATAGTTTTAAAAATCTATATTACTCGTAATTCTTTCAATAAAAAAAATACAGTCTTGAAAGACACAAAGTTTTTAATTTTAGGCAAAGTATGTCCAACATGTGCCAGCAATGGTCAGAATAATTAAAATATAAGAACGTACAATGATGTCTCCATTAAGATTTTATCTTTTGATTATTCAAAAGAAACTATTTAAAAAAGGCACTTTACCACAGCATCTGAATGGAATCGGGATTCTAGAGAGTAGTCATTTTTTCTGAGGCAATCTTTGTTTTCCACCAAATGATCCATTTGCTTTCTTTTCTTTTTTCCTTTACTCAGCAAGTTTAGGGGATCCTCATTAAGTGCCTTGGTGGGGAGCTAAGTGCTTTCCATGGTGGTGAAGATTTGCATGCAACATCTCATTTAACCCTCATTATAAACTGCAGGTAAGTACTGCTAGCATATGAATTTTACAGCTGAGGAACCAGATTCTGAGAGATTATTATGTCACACTGCTAGTGAATGTCACCGGGCAGCCCATCATCAGAGCTATTATGATTTTCCTTAATAATATTTTATTCTGTCACTATCATGAAATACAATTTTTTTAACTGTTGAGGGTGATTACTATGTTCATTATCTTGTTGGGGGTGGTGGTTTCAGATGTATATGTGCATCTGATTGTGCTTCAATTATGCTTCAAGTAAGCTGTTAAAAATAAAGCTTTTTTTTTTTTTATCGAAGAGTGAGAGACTACACTTACAAAGAAAAATACAAGAATCTCAACCAGAATGGCATGAATAAGTTAATGGAAACTTTTTCTTGGATCCAGAGGTGCTGATGTGGCATAAAGACATTCTGATAAGTATAAAGGCTTAATTAGCATGTTGTTATGATTATCACTAGCAGTAGAAGTAGTAAAGTAAGATGGGAACCCGAAAATGGAAAAGAAAAAAGCTACTTATCTTTTTGGGGTGGTACTTGCTTATTGTATTATTATTATTATTGTTGCTTATTTTATTATTTAGCTATTGTTTCATACTCTTTAAGAAAGATGCCAGAGTAGGGAGGGTAAATAGAAATCTTAACATTCATCCATGCAACAAACATATATTAATAATACAGTGATAGATCAGTTTCTGTCCTAGATACTGGAGAAGATACACAAACACCATCCAGGTTTTTACGGAGCTCTTTTAGAGGTAGTACAGTGTACTAAAGAAAACAAAGAATTTTAAGAAGTTGTCTTAAAATTTTGGTAATGGTTTGGATAAGAAGGTAAGAAAGTGAATTCCTAACATAGTAGTATGTGCTAAGGAATGCACTTGAGAGTACAACTAGTATGGAGAATTTCAAGCATTCGGTGTGGCTTTGGGGTGGGCAGGGTGAAATGATCAGGGAGAAAATCAATAGGGCCAAATGTACATGTAAGCGATCAGGAAGAATTCTATGTCTAATGTAAAGGGATTTCAATTTTATTATGAATAATGAGATGGTATAAAATTTAAGACTAGATTCGACTTCTGTGATCCACTTCATTAAATTCTGCATATTTTGTTATATATCTTTATGGTCTGAAATTTATTTAACAAAATGTGCAAAAGAAATCTATTTTAAAAAGAGTTATAGCAGAGAAAAACCAGTTTGAAGACAGAAGGTGCTAACATGCCTCCTGTGAGGGCTATGGAATTTTGTTTCACAATTTAAAATCAGTTGAAAATGTGAACCATAATGAGCATCTATTGTATTGGAACTTCTTTTCTTACAGAAATAACATTAACTAGAATTTACTAGCATTTTAGAGTCATGGAATCATAAAATATCAGATCTGAAAAAAAAGTCTCAAATCATCTAATCCCATTCCTTTTACAGATAAGAAAATTTAGAATCAGTAAATTCCCCAATGTCACATTGTCAGTAGTTGAGAGAACAAGGCTATAACATACAACTGCTACTTCTTAGCCCTGATTTCCCTGATGTTCTCCAAGCTGCCTAGTCTTTTACTTTTTCAACATCCATTACCATGAGTTAATGGAAAAATATTATTGATGGTCATTTGAAAATAACCTTCTTCAATTTTCCACATATAAAATTATATGAAGCTGTTTCAGATTAAAAGCAAGACTGTTTGACAAGAATATAAAGTAGATTTTCAAAATTCCTTGTCAGAAGGTTACAAAATCTATGCTTGAAAATTTTTCAGATTGATAATAAATTGAACCATTCATAAAATGCGCTCAGAATGATAGAATCATCTTATTTTCCTCCCAAAAGTTTTTCAGAGGAAAATGAGAGTAATCTAAAGCAATAGTAAAAAGATACAAAAATAAAAATAATAACAAGAGCTTTGGGGAACATCAGATGGCATAGTAGACTAATAATATTGAAAATTTTTTGAAAATAGAAATCATGCAAGATCATATTGATGAGCAACCCAGAGGAGAGAAAACTACAGCTAAAAACATACACTGAGAAGTACTGTATATGCAGTGGGATACGTCACCTGCCCCCCAACTGAACCTCAGTGTTTCTGAGTTCAGAGTTGACATATATGAGCTGTTTTTCAGAGGAAAATGAGAGTAATGTATTTAGAGAAATATGTGACAGTTAATTCCTCCAAACTTCCCCACCTCATCATACTCTAAAAACACAGAGTTACAAAAAACAGTGGCATTCAGCTGTAGAACAATCCTGGAAAATTACTCTTTAAAAAGTTGACTCGTTTGCTGACAGATATCAGGGGCCATAGAATGAGTTTGGGAAACTCAGAGTATGATGTTGTTTATTTAGGTATTGAGGGTTAGTGTTTTGTGCCTAATTGCCTACCACTCACTCAAGAATAAATTTTTCTAGTGGCATGTCCTATCTACTTACATAGAGCTTAGAATTCATTCTACAATTCTGGAAAAAGAGAAGACTTATGAAAAGAGGTTTACATAACAAGAAAGTAAACTCATACCAGCTTTATTAACTACTAACCTACTCCATCATTTAAAACTGATAAGAATGAAAACCAACTGTACAAAAAAGAAAGATTAAGATTAGCAAATAAATGACTGAGTATATCAGTCAGGATAGAATAGATTATGCTGAATAAACAATTCTAAAATCTCAAAGGACAATGCTGCCATCCTAAACATTGCTTGTTATTATGGCAGAAGAAAAAAGAGCCCATGCACCAATAATTAAAAGCTTGGACTAGAAGTGACACACATTGCTTCCACTCAAATTACACAGACAAATACTAATTGCATGGTTCCATTCACAAACAGAAGGGGAAATACATAGAGTCACAGACGTACTGGTATGGATTTATTAAATGAATTCATTAAATGAAAGAGTCCTAGCAAGTGCCCAGCTGATAGAGAACTTGAGTTATTTGTTGAGCAACATTAATGACCCTAAAGTAAATAAAAGCTTCAGAAGAAAAATGGCAATTTAAAAAATTCTAATTATTCTCTTCAACAAGATTAGTGATAATATATCTCCGAAACTTAATCCAAATGCTCTAAGAATTGAGCAGATAAAAAATAAAACAGGTTTTCGTTTTTGTTTTTGTTTTTTCTGGACCAGTACAGGGATCAAACCCTGGATTTTAGTGTTATTCATGCGATATTCAACTGAGTTAACCAGCCAGCTCAAAATAGATATTTTTAAAAATTAAAACATTGCTATTAAAATTATATAGGTAGATAAACATGAGTGCCACAGGAGTGAAAGATAAATTTGAGAAAATTCTGCAAATAACTCTGTGTGTGTGTGTGTGTGTGTGTGTGTGATTGAGTGACAATGAGTTAAAAGAAAAAAAGGACCAATCCAGATGTTCACACATCCATCCAATAGGAGATCTACAGAAAGGAAAAAACAGAAAAGGGAAAGAATGAATGAACAAATGAATGAGCAAACTAGCTAATCAAGCAGTCATTTTTCAAAAAAGAACTTCCTGAGCTGAAGAAAGTTGGAAATATTTATACTAAAAATCCCTACAAGGACTGAGTAGGATGACTAAGAAAGGGCTCACATTTAGAGACATCTTAAAAGAATTTAAGAATATTGATAATAAAGAGAAGATACTTTAAAAACTTTCTTGTTTGTTGGGATTTTTTTAAAAAACTTACTACTCAAAGATGTAAATTATGTCTGTATTTTCCTTGCTAAAACATGGTGTATGTTTCTTACTAAAAGACATAAAATTTGTCTATGCTTTTTATCTGAATCTCTGTATATTAGAGGACAGTAGAGTATCATGCTCAAGTTTAAGGAACATACTATTGAACCTATAATTCTATATCCTTATAAACTATTAATCAAATGTAATACTAAAAGTAAATATCGTATGATATGAATTCACTCAGAATTCTGAATTTTTTAAAAATCTATTACTTGAGGAAATATACCAATAAAGAGAAAGGCATCTAAGAAATAAGGCAT
>NW_007754151.1:0-2470 GCF_000696425.1 Galeopterus variegatus
GGTTCTTCTTCCTATTTGTATCTTTCCTCTATTAGACTCTGAGGTCCTCAAAGGCAGAGGCTATGCTTTATCTGTAATGATATCTGTGCCTGGTAAATGGTGGTGCTAAATAAATGATGACTGAATGAATGAATGCAACAGGAATGGGAATATCAGTTAGGGTTCTTCAATTAGAAGCACCAGAAATCAACTCTAGCATGAAGAAGAATTTACTCCATATTACATACTATAGGAGCCAAGCAACAGACCTTGGGAAGGAGAAATATTCACAGACTGTGAACTTGAGCAGCAGAACATCATCAAGAATTTCTTATAGTCAATGCCTTTGGATGGATTCAACTAATAAGGGTTATTACACATTAAAATCACAGCTGTTGTGTAATTTTCTATATGTATCCTCAAAAACACCCTACAAAGTAAAGCAAACACACAGGAGCTGTGGAAAGATAGCCTGGATTCCAGAAGCTGAGAAGTGGGGTCTCTGTTCCCCATTCTCCAAGTTCAACACAAACTTTGAGCACAATGACTCTTAAGGAGCCCGCTGAGATCATCATTGTTGCAACCATTTTCTGTGATTGTGGAAAAATATTTTCAGTGCTGAGGTTTCAAAGCATCATTTGTTTCTTCAAGCCTCTGCTCCTCCTTGCACATAAGACCTGCCACGGAAGGCTCCAAATATGTCTAGTTCAGCCCATCCTCCCTCCTCACGGAGAAGGGCTGCCCTTTCAGGGGGGAGGAGAAACCTTGCTCGTGGTGAACCGGCCACCCTAATGCTCTACTTTCATTTCCATTTACTCAGCAGATTTAAATGTGGACTGTGTATTTGATAATATTATTGGATCCATGTTAAATGTCTTGAGTATTGCAGTTTTGTAGGAGAATGTCCTTGCTCAGGAGATACACACTGATGTATCTAGAGATGAGGTGCCTTGATATCTTCAACTTACAAATGGTCCATTTAAAGAAAATATATGTGTGTGAATGTGCACACATAGAGAGAGAGAGAGAGAGAAATAAAGCAGATGCTGCAAAATGGTAACAATTGGTGGTCTTGATAAAGCATATAGTTATTCATTATACTATTCTTTCAACTTTTCTGCAGGTTTAAACATTTTCAAAGTAAAATATGGGGAAACAAGCAAACAAACCTTGCTCCTGCTTCTACTAACACAAAGGTTATCAGGGACCAGATTAGTAAAAGCTCTATTTGATTAACCTATGAGTTTGAACTTTTCCCTGAAAGCTATGAGAAATCATGAAAAGATTTTAACCAGAAAAATGACAATCAGATTAGATGTAGGAGGTGAGAGGGAAGAAAGAAGACAGTGTGACTCCATCTTCTGGCTTTTTCTTTGTTCTCATCCCTCTATATGGATGGGTATATTCTAAATAGTCTACCTTCTAAATGCCTCTCTCCTTGGTCTGAACCTTAGCACTCTGACTTCCCTGACAAGAGACTTGGTTCAGAACCTCATCCTTGCCCCTGGATCACTAGCCCCCCTTCCTCCACCAAGGTCTCTCCAAAATCACTCTGTAGTTGAGGCCATAGCAACCTTTCTAAAATGCAAACATGACCAAAGAATTCCATGTTTAAAACTTTTCAGTGACTCCTCTGAAGAAGGTTCAGTCTCTTTGGCTAATCACCAGTACACATCTTGATCTGGTGCCAGCCTGCCAACCTCTCTGAGCTGCCCCTCCTGCCACATTCCCACACCTTTCCTATATCCCAGCTAACCTGCTAGTAGTGCTAGATGTGTCCTGCCTCCACGCACCTTCAGGCCTTCACACAATGCTTTCCTGCCTATACAGACCTTTCTCTGCTTGGACCACTTCTATCCAGCCACCCAAACTGAACTCAAGCATTTTTTTCTCTGGAACCCTTCCCTGACTCCACCAGGTCTAAGCTGCTTGCACCTCCTCTGCTTCCCTGGCACCCACCTAATAATAACTCCATCATGGTTCTTCTTCCTATTTGTATCTTTCCTCTAGAGAAAGAGCCAACAAGACAGCCACACACGTAGTCTCACAGGAGAACGCTAATGTGGCCACCTTAAACAGACCCCTCAAGTAAGGCTGTCTGTGGTATTTCTGCAAAAAACAACATGAGGAGTCACCTCAGGGCCTGCTTATCGTGAAGCCTGCTTACCCTGAGGCTCCTGGACTCCTCGCCTGCATCTGTAGCAACCCAGCCTCATCTGGGACCGTCTTAAGCAGAGCCTCCCATGGTGTCTCACACGCTGATACTTCAGAATGTGCTTGTGCCTCCTGGAGCTCCAGAGGCCATGCATCTGAAGTGTATAAACATTGTAAGACTCCACCTCCATGTACTCTTGCAGCTGGAGGCTTGTCCCAGAGCAGGCCCAGATGGTTTTGGCATAAAGCCGCTTGTTCATTGTTCAAAAATATGATCTAAAACTGACAGCTAACAAAGACACTCAGATCTCCTTTCTGCTCAGAGCCGAGGTCTCGT
>NW_007754151.1:7042-8150 GCF_000696425.1 Galeopterus variegatus
AGTATACAAGGGTACTTCAAAAAGTTCAGGGAAAGATTCATATTATCTTTTAATTCTACTTTTCCACAAACTTTTTGAAGTACTCTCATATTGTCTAGACAGGAGGATGGATATATTTTACATAACAATTTATTAGCTTAATTATACCTTGTAAATAGTTAGATACGAATATATGATATGCCATCTTCCATTTGTACTTGTGCTCTGATATTGGTAAATGTAGGAGACCTGGGCCTGAGGATGGTGCTTCTGCGACTAACCAAAGAACCCCTGAATGAAATCCACCCAGTCTGGAGGGAGTCTGCCCCAAAGTGATAATTAAGCAGATGAGAATGAAATCTCCTATAAATCTCCCTCTCAAAAAAATAAAAATCCAAAGTATGAGTTGACGGATGCTCATTGTAGAGAAAGTGAAAACACAGATGAGAATAAAGAAGGAAATAAGACACTTAATTCCACAACCCTGATAGGAATATAAAGTTTTTATCTATTTCTTTGCTTATTTTCATGAATGTGATGTAAGGTGGCCACAGAGTAACACAACTAACTATACCTTGGTCATCCAAAAATCTTCAGAAAGAAACTTTTTAAAATTTTTTATTCAGTGAGCAGTGTGATGATTGCTGGAAAAAATCGCATAATATTATTAAATATCACCATTAATATGATTTCTTATTAGATTAACAATAATCTAATCACGTTGTGGAAAATCCTCCAAGAATATGAGTATTAGCAAGAAATTATTTTTTTCTGTGGCTCCTGAACAAAAGCAATTCAATCATGGCCCATCAACATCACATTGGCTAGAATTGTCGGAGGCAGAAAAGTGGAGAAGGACGGAAATTGATTAAGTCTCAATCCCCAGAAGGATGATGGTTTCTAATGGCCATGGGTGGGTAAAGCATGAGAGTGGGGAGCAGAGTAAGGGGGGAAGGATGTATTCATTCCCTTCTTTAGTCATAAATCCAGTCATCATTTGTTAAATGCCTACTCTGTGCCAGCCACACTGCTATATTCTGAGGAGCTCACAGTGCAGGGATGGACACTTTTTTGCAGTCCAACATCCACTTTCTTAATTTCTAGCAAGGGCCACCCCTCTGCCACTCTC
>NW_007754152.1:0-7453 GCF_000696425.1 Galeopterus variegatus
TAAGCAGTGACAGCTCAGCTCGGGACTTCTCGCCTATTCCTGTTAATTCTAATTAATGCATAAAAGGGCTCATAATGTCTCAAGGTACAGTTGGAGCCTTATTTCCAGGCCTTCCCATCCAGCGCTCTAGGAAGAGGAGGACTGAGACCACCCTGCTCCAAAACCCACAGTTCCAGGCCAGTGCTTGTTGGGCTGAGAGCTGGACAGATGAGTGTTTCAAGGAGCAAGTGCCAGTAGCCAGCCCTAATTACGGGAAATGCTTCTTGGCTCCTAAGGGATATAAAATTACTTTAGGGAAATTCAAGAAAAATAGAAACAGAATACCCTGTAATGCTTTACTCAGAGGCCAAAAGTCACCTACTATAAGTCTTGTGTTTTGGGCTTGATTCTGTCAAGATAGCTTAAAGGGTGGAGACAGCATTTAGAGGGAGAGAAGTTCTGGATGGTGTCAGCCTGGTTTGCAACTGTCACGTTGGCTCCTGGAAAATACGTATTGAAAGGTTGTCCTCCCCCTCACAGTTCAGATCAAATATGAGAAGAAACAGAGCCTTCCAACAAATACGTGGTAAGGAATGAGGAATTGGGCAGGGCGAATGTGGTTTCCTTGACGGTCTGGAAGCTGTCTGGAGAGACCAACACTCCACCAGCAGAATGAACTCCTGTGTGAAAATCAGCAGAAATCTTTGCCCCACTTCTAAATGTTTGCATCAGTGCTATTGAGCAGTTAGTTGCATTCTTTTTTTTTTTTTTTTTTTTTAATTCTGACTTTACTGTCACAGTGGTTATTTATCTACAGGATTTTTTGCCTAAATTTTTAAATTTTTATCTGAAGATCTGGCATTGACTAGTTAAAAGCTGCATGTTAGTTCTCTTATTTTTAAGGATCTTGGACAAATTATTTAACATTCTGAGGTCCCCCCATAACAGCTACAGAGGGAAAAGACATAAAAATAATATCTGTCACTTGGCTGCAAAGTATGGCGCTGATTTAACCTAAATATTTCTCTACATGTAAAATCAAACAACAATAATAAATAGAAAATAGGTTAATAGCAGTACCAGAATTATATTACCTTATTTAGCTGCCTTTTTCCAAAATACAATCACATTTCCTAGATTTTACAGATCAGATATAGGAAATAGGAAAACTACAGAATTCAATGACACATGCCTTCATTTGTCCATTTTTCTTCTCATTCTTTTTCTGTGCTAACTGCTACCCCTTCTTAAAATTTTTTTATCCTTGTTTGTTGGGGAAATATTGTGCCTATTTTATTAACAGTCATTACGAAACCAACAAGATGGACAAGTGTGCTGAATCCCAGAGCATAGCAAAGCCTGGACTCAAATCGATGGTCAGTATAGCGAGCAAGAAGCTGGAGGCAGGCCAGTTAGCTATTTCCAAAGAACTTGAATATAGGCTGCTGTGTTTTTCTTAAAATTCTTTGATTTGACATTTTGGACCACTTCCTCACATCCAACCATATTTTCTGTTTTTTTTTTTTTAATCGGTGTCATTTCTTTAAGCTGCTGAGGTCGCATCACCCCCTCTCAGTACTTAGTTACCCTGCTCTACAACCTGAATATTAAGCTTTCCGTCTGTTCGTGTTAGCACAAATACCGATTTTCTCTTGAAGTCCAACTCAGTTTCTAACGTAATCCTGATGCTTTTATTATTTCTCCTCCACATAGAGATTTCCCCCTTTTTGAACTCTAGAAGTGCTTAACACTTACACGGGTGGGGGTTTAGCAGGTGGATGTGCATAGCTGGATTTCCAAAAATATTTTTTAAATGATGTTCCTGGTGCCCAATGGCATTTCCTTGTGAATGTATTTCTTAGATCATTAGTAAGAAAATGGTGTTTCAAAGGGCCATATCACTAATTTAAATTTTGAACTGTTTGGAACATATTATTTTAAAGGATGTTCATGAAGGATAATTGTAAATAATCATGTTTAGGATGAATTCCACATTGCACTGTCAGTTTAGGGCACATTGCCAGTTACAGTGTCCGTTTTCATTAGTCAAATTTAACAGCATACCTGCAGTTGCAAGTTAGTGAGCAGAAAGCCAAGCGGCTGCATTGGGCCTCATTGGATGAAGGCCGTGTGAACACACGGTGTTGGTTAGCCAAGGAAACAGTAAAAAGGGAAAATCAGAGGGTCATAGAGGCCCTCTGCATGGCAGAGCCACTGACATGGAAGCAGCTGGGAAGACATAGTCCTGACATTGTTGACCCAAGCATTATGGTCCCTTGATGAGATCAGCCCTGTTGGGGACAAGAGTGTCTCAAGCCATTGATGATACCATTTTAACATGGATTAAGAGCACTTGTCTGATTCTGCGGACACCAAGCAACCTTGTGATAATTTGGCTCCTTTTGTAATGAGCCTATTGGCAGAGCTGCCTCAAAGTATTTCGGTCTACTTGTCAGTTGTATTTATTATTTAAACTATTTAATTATATCTGATGGTGTGTATTGGTTCCACCTCAAGCATGCCAACAAAATCATGTTCATAAGCCTAACAGACCTTAAACCATAACACATTCTGCAAGGTCAACACCACGCATCAGGTGCAGCTGGACAGGCAGTACTGTTGCCCAGCAGCACCTCGGGCCTCACTCTGCTCTTCTTCAACTGCCCGCTGAACCAGCCCAGTATAATTTTGACTGAAGCATATATAAAGCTGAGATCAGGATGTTCTAATAAGGCAACTGTCTTTAGTGATCTGACAAAACAGTTAGTTGCCAGAGTGAAAGCCAGAAGCAGTCTTCAGACTGAAGGAAGGAAAGAACCCAAACCATTTTAACAGGCCGCATGCTGATTTCCAACTGCATCAGGGACCTGCCACAGACAGCTTCATCAAAGATCCCAATGCAGTTGACAGGGTAATGTTTTCCAGGTTTTTTCACACCTTATCCCATTGCACTAATTGTTAGGTGATAAATGCAGTGACAGCTCATTACAAAAGTCAGCTTCCAGAAGCTGAAAGGTCAAGCGGCACCCCTCACCTGTTGTGTGACAGGCTCGCATCTCAGCCTGGCCCTTCTTCACGCCCTGCCCCAGCCCCAACCCCTTCTGGAATTTTGTGAACTCAAGGCATTAGATTTCACACAAAACCAAGTCAGAAGGCTTTACTACATAGCGAACCCCAGGTAGGAATATATAACACAGTACGTAGAAGAGAGTGGATGAAGGAGATAAAGAACAAGGAGATAGAATGAACCCCCAGAAGTTTCCAGCTTTCAGCCTTTGAGTTGTCCTGGCTGAGTTCCCAGATATCATGGAGCAGCAACAAGCCATCCCTGCCGTGCCCTTTCTGAACCCCTGACCCAAAACTTGGGAGCATGTTAAAATGTTTTGTTAAAAAAAAAAATATATATATATATATATAGCCAAAAAACTCAAGAGCATTATTCCTAATCTCTGTACATTTTTTATTTGCATGTGTTGTGTGTGTGTCTATGGAGAAGGGTTTGTACACTCTTGTGCCCTCACGCCGGCTTGTCACACACATATAAACCCATGTCTGTAGTCATTTGCTACTTGGTTTCGTTAAATAGCTTTAATGAGACATAATTGACATACAATAAACTACACATATTTAAAGTGTAAATTTTGATAATGGTGACATGTATACACCTGTGAAACCACCACCACAATGGAGATAATGAACACATCCCACCTCCTGCCCACCCCTATCCCTAGGCAACCATTGTTCTGCTATAGGTTTTTGCTATTTCATTTTATTTTTTTGTTTATTGCTATTCTAGGTCCTTTTTGTTTCCGTAGGAAGTTTGGAATCAGTTTGTCAATTCCTACAAAAAAAAATGCCTACTGAGATTTTGATGGGGATGATGTTGAATCTATCAATCAATTTAGGGAGAATTGACATCTTACCAATATTGAGTCTTCTGATCCATGAACACAATATATCTCTCCACTTATTTATATCTTCTTTAACTTTTCTGAGCAATGTTTTATAGTTTTCAGTGTATGAAGAACTGTAAACACTTCTCAGTGTGAGACCGTAAGAAAGAATAACCAACATCCCCTGCAAGACTGGCGAGCTAAAGGCAGCAGAGGCTTCACCCTCCTACAAGCAATCCAGTACAGGGGCCAGAACGACGGGCTGATAGTATCTATTTCCTAGAACAGCGGATATTAACCAGGAGAGCACAACTCTGCAGTTCAATATAGCACAGGCTACGTGTGGAGTCAGACTGCCTGCGTTCAAATCCCAGCTCCACCACCGACAGCTGAGTGGCCTTGGGAAATGCACATTCTCCCTAGAACTCAATTCTCTGATCATCAAAATGCAGTAAACTATCATCTTTCACTCATAACAGCCCTCATGAGGATAGAATAAGCTTATTAAACATTTAGAACTATTCTTGTTGTGTAATAAGCAAATAGTAAATATTAGCAATGGTTGTAGGTTTTATTATTAATAGCACTTAACATAGTATCTGGAGCATAGTAAGCACCCAATCACAGGGAGGTTTTATTAGCTTATGTAGTCAACTAGGGCACTGGGTTAACACCTTCAGGTATGCCTCTCATCTGCTTTGAATATCCCAGGCTGAAATGAATTTGCTGGAAGGAGTTTTGTTCTTTAAAGACCTGACTCTGATATGGAACAGTCCACTCTTTGGATGCCGTATATAAGATTCTGCACCAGATGTGTCTGTGCAGAATTTCACCATGGCAGGCAAATCTCCACGATTAGCTTTGCCGTTGGCTTCCTGAATCTCTCTCTGGTCCATCTTGGGATCTAAAAGTCTGGGGTAGGTTGTGTGAAGCATTTTTCTTCTTTGCTCTTAGAATCCTCCGAGGGCTGCTGCTCTCACGAGGATGCTGCTACTCAACCCCCAGTGCTTGCTGTAAAGAAGTGACCAGATTACCTTTTGCACATTCTAAACTGTATTTATGTTGTGATATGATTTCCAAGTACAGGAAGGCTCTATGTACCTCTCATCACCCACAACTACTACGCTCCACCCTGGTGCACACACGTACACACAACACATGCACGCACATGCACACACACGCACACATCCTCTCCCTCCCAGCCTGCTGACACAAACTGCCTAACTGCAGACCCAGTTCTGTGCTCGCTGACTTTGTTCCCTATAAAAATACAAATTACCTCTGAAGGGAAAACAATCATTAACTTATGCATGCAGGAGAGAATATGAAGTAACAGAAAGAGCCCTGGACCAGGAGAAGAAAGATTTGGGTTCTAATAACCCCAGATGCCTTTTTTTCCTCCTCTGTCACCTAAGATTCCATTGAAGCTCCCTGCTGTGCAAGAGGGGTGGCGCTTCATCCATTCATTCATTTAGCAAATCTTGACCAGCCACTTACCATGGTCAGATGTTGTTTTAAGTGCAGGGGATGCAGCAGTGAACAACAAAAAATTCCAGCTCCCACAGAGTTTTCGCTCAAGTCAGAGAGACAGGTAATAAGCAAATAAACACATATGCAATGACTTCTCAAGTAGTGGTGAATTTCAAGAATAAAAATGAAGCAGGGTAAAGAGATGGAAAATGACAGGGAATGCTAGTTTGGATGGAGCATTAAAGGATGCTCTTTCTGAGGCTGTGACAGTTGAATAGAGACCAGGAGAAAGTGAGTGTTGTCCAGGTGGAAGAACATTCCAGGCACGGAAGTGGCAAGTGCCAAGGTCATAAGGTAGAAGTGCTTGATGTGTTCTTGCTTGAGGAAGATAAAAGAACCCCATATGGTTGCTGTAAAGAGATGGCTGGAGAGGCATCCAGAGGCCAAAGCTCATGGAGTATTATAGGCGATCATAATGACTTTTGAGTGTGCGGCCATCCCTCAGTATTCACGGGGTTGACTCCAGGAGCCCCAAGGATACCAAAATCTGTGGATGCTCAAATCTCTGATAGAAAATGTTGTGGTGTTTGCATATAACATATACACATCCTCCTATACTTTAAACCATCTCTAGATTTTTATAAAACCTAATACAATGTAGATGTTAGGGAAATAGTTGTCATACTGTATAGTTTCTTATTTATATTGCTTTTTATTGTTGCATTGTCATCTTTTATTGCTTTATATTGTTATTGGCCAGAGGAGAAGCAGGAAGACCAGTGAGGGGCTGTTGCCATAGTGCAGGAGAGAGATATTGGTGGCTTAGACTATAATAAGGCAGAGCTGTAAGCGGCAGGAAGTAGGTGTTGGGAATATATGTTGAAGAATATACAGCAAGACTGTCTCTGCAAGACCTTCTCCGGGTCTGAAGCTCCTCCAGTGCATCTGGGCTGAAATCTTTGTTTCCAGGGTGAGCTAATAATATGACACAGCACTAGAGCCCTTTGAGAGCAGGCAGGGAGGGAGTCAGCAGGAGCAGAGTTCAAGGCGAGGAGAGAGGACGCAGAGCTCTCGGTTTGCACTGGGAATGGACTGTGGAAAGGCCCCTGGCGGTGCCCTGGCTTCTGAGCTAAGACGGGTGCAGTGAGCCATCCCCAGCCTCCCCGGCAGCCTGCAGCCACCTGCACAGCACAAGGGCGGCTTTCTGCAGGCAGCACGCAGACCAGAAGACTGGCCTCGAGCGACACAGGAGAGGAGTAACGGTTGTCTGGTCTGCTGTCAGGAACAGATTGTCGGAATATTCCAACCCAGTCCAAAAGGAACAACCAACAATAACAACCCGGAGACTGCGTCCCACGCATACGTACACGAAGCCTTCTTTTTCCTTGTGCCACGGGCCGTTTCCAAAAGAACCAGCCCCTGGCACCGTCCTCTGTTTTCACCATGCACGGCCTGGTGAGCGCTCATGTCTGTCCAAGCACCCACGTTAGGACCAAAACATATGAAAATGTCCTCTCTGACCATGAATCAAGAGCAGCTGAGCTTTGCTTCTGCTGAAGGTCAGCAGATGGGAGTATTCTGACAAACATTCACTGTCATACAGCAATTTCTCATGTATTTGGCATCTGTAGAGCAACTGGAAATATCATATTTTAAGTGATTTTTCCAGATACCTCAAGTTTACCGTATTTAACAATAACCTTAATGATGCAACCTGTTGGAGTAAAAAAAACAAAAAACAAAAAATACTTTCTAAGGTATACATTTCCATTGCCTCAATAAAATATACTTACAGTAATTCTAGTTTTTTAAGTTACTCAAGACAATAACTATAATGTAATAATAAAATAATAAGATGTCTGCAGAACTACGAGTAGTTTGCCCAGGCATTAAATGAACCCAGATCATACCTGCTTTTTTTTTCAATTCCTGCACGAACTCTCCCTCGCTCCTCTTTATCCTCGCTTTGTGTACCTGTCAGCTGTTACTCTACTTATATGATCAGGCCTGTTCATCCGTAATCCCTGCCTTCTGGTAACTGCCACTGTGCGCTAGGACAGTGGTTCCCAATTTTGGCAGCATGCTGAAATCTCCTGCGAGCTTAAGAAATT
>NW_007754152.1:7589-8150 GCF_000696425.1 Galeopterus variegatus
GCTAGGACAGTGGTTCCCAATTTTGGCAGCATGCTGAAATCTCCTGCGAGCTTAAGAAATTAGCCATGCCTGGGTCCCATCTCCAGAGCTGTGATTTCATTAGTCTGGGGATGGCCTGGGCATAGGGATCATTTAAAAGTCCCCAAGTGATTCTGTCATGCAGCCAAGGCTGAGAACCACTGGGATAGGAAATTTGATATCCTATCTGTTAGAATTGTGCATAAAATAAGAATTAATATGACCTGAGCGATTTTCCTATGAATAAAATTTAGCATATGGTCCTTCTTGGCATGTACTTTAAGACTTTTGGGGTCTGTCTTACTCCTTCTTAGCTGTGCTCCAGGGATGCGAGCTCAAGCTAGAAGAGAGGGAGATGGATCGATGGTTAAGTGCTCAGAGTCTAGAGATCAACTTCTTAGGTTCAAACCTTGACTCTACCACTTACTGTGTGGCCTTGGGTAAGTGTCTTAACCTTTCTGAGCCTCAGCCTCATCAACACTTTACCAAGGTGTTGGGATTACATGAGTTAGTGCACAGAGAGGACTGAGAATAGAACCTGGT
>NW_007754153.1:0-588 GCF_000696425.1 Galeopterus variegatus
TCTTCTGAGGGCTCTCTGGTTCTATATTTAGCACTTAACTTCAGGCAAAGAGTGCCTGCCTATCTAACTAGCAATTTGTAGCTCTCATTACCCTCTTAGTTTTGAGTATGCCTTTATATTCTTGAAGTGGTTTGTTTTTTATTTTCAGAAGTAGAGAAGAGGAAAGAGGGATACTTTTTTTCTTTTCCTTCTCTCTCCCCCTGCCTCTTTCCTCCTTCCCTTCCTTTTTCTTTTTCTTTTCACTGAAGCACAATTTTTAAGCAAGTTTGCTGTTGCCCTCAAATTGTGGAAAAGGAATAATGTCCCTTGCCCTTTGTAAGGGATCCCTGAAGATGAGAAGGAACGGAATATAGCGATAGACTTGGGATCAAGAGTGTGGGTTTGGGCAAGGTCATCCAACTTCTCTGAGTGTAACTCCATTTCATCTGCAAAATGAGGAATTTAGGAATAAAAGATAAGCGACATCTCTTTAGTATTCTTACTGTGTGACTTCTGCTCATCCTGTCACTTGTGTTGATTTCCTCCTCCCGACCCTTCTGCAGAAGCTAAGCTCATGCTGACCACTGCCAGGTCAGATTGGCCACCTCT
>NW_007754153.1:966-8149 GCF_000696425.1 Galeopterus variegatus
GTGGGTTTGGGCAAGGTCATCCAACTTCTCTGAGTGTAACTCCATTTCATCTGCAAAATGAGGAATTTAGGAATAAAAGATGAGCGACATCTCTTTAGTATTCTTACTGTGTGACTTCTGCTCATCCTGTCACTTGTGTTGATTTCCTCCCCCCGACCCTTCTGCAGAAGCTAAGCTCATGCTGACCACTGCCAGGTCAGATTGGCCACCTCTTAAGGAGGGCTGACCAGTATATTGCCTCCACAGTCCACGTCTCTCTTGCACGCTTAGCTTGCAGGGTGCTCACTATTCCACTCCTCCCGCTGGGGTTAAGGCTTCCTAGATAATCGGACTTTGTTGAAGTGCAGGTGTAGCGTGCAGAATAAGAACACAGCCTTTAGCAATGGTTGGAATTACCTTATTCCGGAGGTGAGCCCATGTGGATGGTTTGGTCTGAATGGTGTTTTAAAAGAATTTGGAATTGCTTAAAACAGATGTCATATATCTAAAACCTGGGCGCTTATGCTTGCAGATTCTATTTCTCATTTCAGGCCTGCCCTAACATTTCCAGTAAGACAGTGCAGATAGAAGTCTCTGGCCTGTTGTCCACTCCTCTTTATTATCCCATCCTCAGTCCCATTCTGTGTTTATGTGGACAAGTCAGCTCCTGTGCCCAAAACCTCCTACTTTTCTGCAGCAGCCACCCATTGGCCAGCAGTGGGTCTGCTCCTAGGAAGGCAGACCTGGGGATAGGGTTGCCAGATTTGGCAAATAAAAAAACAGGGTGCCATATTTGAGTTTCATGTAATGCTTTTTTTTTTTTTTTTATAAGAGAAGCAGGACAGTGCCAGCCTTAGACCTGCATGTCTGGGCCCCTGCCTGGCTCTGAGCTTCAGAGGGCCCCTGTCTGCCCTCTCTGACTGTCCTGGGGCCTTGTTCACCCAGTTCCCCCACTCCCCATTCTAGAACCATTTTGGGCACCTGCACTCTGAATTCCCTGTCCAAAATGGCCCTAAGAGAGATCCAGGTCTGCATACCTGCTCCAGTAGGGTTACCAGATAAACACAGGATGTCCAGTTACATATGAATAGTCTTCGAGTATAAATAAGTCCCAGATACTGCATATTATGCCTTTTTTCCCCCTCCAGCCTTAAACAAGAATAGAAAAGCCATTTCTAGATTAGCATGAATTCCTTCTCTGATTCATTGTAGGCTGAAAAGATGACTTGGCCTGGTAATGAGTCAGTACCCTGGTTAATGGCCCCATATGATCCTCTAAGAAAGCAATGATTAACTTGTTTATATGGCAGGTTGGTATAAACTGGGTACCCCATACCTCCTGTGACAGTATTTTTTGCCAGCATCGGAGGCCAGGTTTTGCATATGGAAAAGGCCTTTGTGCCCTTGGGGATCAGTGAGGGGTTCTTAAGATAAAGCCCCATGCTGCAGGGACATTAATGACATAAGATATTGGAGCCAGTTCTATATAAATGGTGGTACCACATAGCTGTCCTGGACCCAGTTCAGCTTGCCTTTAAACATAGGACTTGCCCTGTACCGATTCAGTGTGCCCTTGTGGTCACTTATAAGTTCAGGCCTTTCTCCTGAACATATAATGTTTAACTTTGGGCTTGGAAGCCCCAAAGGCAAAATCTTCCCCAGGCAGATGCTATAACTACTCATGCCGAGCCTGTACCCAAGTGACTCTAGGTATTTCATGTAAGGAGGTGATGTCATGCAGTACAAAGAGCCCTGGGCTGGATGGAATAATGGCGCCTGGAGCTCATTCCCTTGTGTGCCTCAGTGTCCCTGTCCATCAGTCCATCAGACCAGGGTAACACCAACTGCCCAACTTTTCAGAGATATTGAAAGAATGAAACCAAGTAAAAGTACCTTATAATTAAAATAACTTATTTAAAGCATCCAGCATGATGTTAGCTCCGTCCATAATTTTTTTTTTTTTAATGCTACAGAAAGAAAACCATTTGGAGAAATAGATAGGAAACTGTTGAAGGGTGGTTATGGTGATCTCATGACATCAGATTACAGTGTACTATGTTATGTGTGTTCATCATGTGTGAATGTATTATTCCTGTAACAAGGAAGAAATGATCAAGCTACATGAAAAAGTGCTCTGGAAGGGAGCAAACGTGTTTGAGTCAACAGTGGTGTTTATTGAACACATACTGCATGGCAGGCTCTGTGGCCTGTTAGTGGACAGGTTATTCGTCAGCAGGATTTCCCACAGCAACACTGCATGGGTGATGTCAGCTAGTGTCCAACACGGCAGGTCTATGCAATGTTGTTTTGTGACAGCATTTAGTTTCCCAGGAAGGTGGCTGGGGAAGTGGTTTGTTGTCCTTCCCAGATCCCAGTGAAATGCTTTTTAGTGCTAAGGAATTTGTTTAAATCCCAGAATGATTTCATCTTGGGGCGTTTGTCATGTGGGTTGGTCAGTGGCCAAGTAAGCAGGGCAGTGTGTGAGAATCACCTGAAGGGCTTGTTAATATACAAATTCCTGCTTCCCACCCCCAGAGTTTCTGATCCGGTAGATTTGGAATGGAGCCCGAGAATTTTGTCTTTCTGACAGTTTCTTATGTGATGCTGATACTGCTGATCCAGTCTATTAGGGTTTCTCTAGAGAAATAGAACCAATAGGAGATTATATATACATAAAACGTGTATTTGTATGTGTGCATAAATATACATGTACATACATGTGTACGAGTATATATACACACACACACACACACACATACACACATAAAAGGAGATTTATTATGAGGAATTGGTTCATGTGATTATGGAGGCTGTAAAGTCCCACAGTGTGCCATCTGCAGGCTGGAGACCCTGGAAAGCCAGGGTGTAGGTCAGTGCGCATCAGAAGGCCTGAGGACCAGGACCACCAATGATGTAAGTCCCAGACCAAGGGAGGGAAAGACCAGGGTTGCAGCTCCAGCAATCAGGCAGAGAGAGTGAATTCTTTCTTCTTCTACCTTTTTGTTCCATCTGGGCCGTCAGCATATTAGATGTTGCCCACTCCTGTTGGGGAGGGCCATCTGCTTTACTCAGTCCACCAACTCAAATGCTAATCTCATCCAGAAACACCCTCACAGACGCACCAAGAAATGATGTTTAATCTGGGCACCCTATGGCCAGTCAAGTTTGTGCATAAATAAACCAACGCATCAGGACACCCTACTTTGAGAACCATTGAGCTAGGGGGTTCTTGCCGTTGGTAGTGACGTTCCCTGAGATGTCTGTTAGTCCAGCTGGATTCTTCTCCCAACTCCCCGTGGTTGTAAGTGTCTGTGTAAGACCTACTTCCTCATTGGACAGATGTGTTTTTGAGTGACTCTGTTCAGGGGGTGGAACTTTCCTTCATTTTTCTATCTTGGCAAAGTGAAACGAAGCAAGGCCACACAAATGATGAGACAGGCCATCAATGCTGGGTGCTGGGATGGGGTATGAAATAAGACCTGGAAAAATCGGGGGACCACTGCCATTGGGGGTGGTTCAGCTGAGCCCACATGGCATGAGTGGTGATTGCGTGTAAAGATTTAATGGGTGGAGTGTAGGGTGGGAGAATGCAGAGATGGCAAAACCACTTTTGGCCTCATTCCTATAAAACCCTAAGGAGTTATAGGAAATGCAAAACTTCTTAGACTTGGTAGACTTGGGGGATCTGAAGCTATGTCCTGTTTGGGAGGGTACCCTAATTATATCTTTGGCTCTACCAAGAGCAACCATTTTTTGGTATGTGATGTATATATATATGTGCAAAGGAGAGTCTGAAGTGAACTTCCTTTCCATTTCCGTCTTGGGAAACTTCAGGAGCTCTAAAATCAAATAGTTTGGATTTGAAACCCATCTCTACCTGAATAAATTGCTGTGATTCTCTGAGCTTTAGTGTTTTTCCTCTGTGAAGTAGGTTTTATAATACTGCTTATCTCAAAGGGTGGTTGTAGGGATTAAATGTGTTATTTACATCGAACATATTTAGAATCATGCCCGGTACATAGAGTTTAATAAATGTCACGTTTCGTGATTATTACTTATTGTCATCCTCTGCCCTCCACTTCATTCCCACAGTTAAATAAGTCTCTTTCCTTCTACTTTCCCAATTATTTTTCTTTCTAAGTTACTTGTATTTGCATAACAGTGTAACGGGTCTGATGTTTTCCTCCTATGCCTGGCATGTGGTAGGTGCACAAATTTTAATGAGTGAAGTTGAGGAAGCAGCCTCAAAGGTGGGGAGGTGCTACTGATCTTTTCTCTTGTTTCTTCCCATCTTCCTCTCTCTCTCTTTGCTGACCACTCATAGCACTTACGACAGCATGACTTCTATTATGCTTGTATGTGTCTTGCATCATCCTGGGTGCTCTGTAAACCTGTGTTGCCCTGAACTGCATGCAGCTGGTGGTGGATCCAGCAAACTCTCACCTTCCTGGCCCTCCCTCCTCTCTTCTCTCCAGGGCCAGGAGCTCACCATTCGCCAGATCTCCCTACTGGGCTTCCGAGACCTGGTCCTGCTGAAGGTGAAACTGGGTGACTTGCTGCTGCTGGCCCAGTCCAAGCTGCCCTCGTCTGTTGTCCAGATGTTGCTTATCCTGCAGGTGAGAGCCTGCTGGAGGGCCATCTCTCGCCTTGCACCCCAAGGCCAAGGGATGGAGGGAGAGAGGGAGGAAACTGCTATGTGGGATGGGCGGGGGGAACTAAATGACACAGAGCACCTTAGCTTACTTCAGTATTTTTTAGTTTACCTGTCCATGCTCCTTAGTTCACTTGTCCATTTGATGTACATCCCCTGAGCACCTGTTAGGCCCATGGGATTTCAGTGGGGATTGAAAGAAGTAGACATGCTTATCCCCTCTCCAGTTATGCCAGGGAGCCACAAGTTGCAAGTAACAACAAAGAATCCACTTTGGCCTAGCTCAAGCCAGACCAGGAACTCACTAGAAGGTTTCCAGGGCAGATGGTCTTCATGAGGGATCACAACCAGGAATGAGACAATGTCTAGCCACAAAGCCACCAGCCTCCAGCCTTTCTCCACTTCCTGGTCACTACCTGTACCTGATCTCCCTTGTTCTCTGTGATGCTGCCTCTCCTGGCCTTGCCTGGTCTCTCTCTACAGAATTGTATTGGGTGCTTTTGTTCGCACCTGATTGAATGTTGTATCCCATAGCCTGTGTGTTTCTAGTAAGAGACACCCTATGGGCTGCCTAGTGTCTCCTAATCCCAATTCTAGATCAACAGTAAGGAGATGAGTTGACACTTGTTGGTACCTGACTGTGCGCCAGGCATGGGCCAAGGACTTTTAAGTATGTTGTTTTTTTAATCAAATAATCCAAACAGCCACCTTGTGAGGAAGGCTTTGTTGTTGTTCCCATTACAGATGAGGAAACTGAAACCTGGGAAGTTTATGTGCTTGTCTTAGTCTGTTTTGTGTTGCTGTAACAGAACACCCCAAACTGGGTAATTTATAAAGGAAAGAGGTTTATTTGGCTCATGATTCTGGGACAGCTGCATCTGGCACGGGCCTCAGGCTGCTTCTACTCATGGTGGAAAGCGGCAGGGAGCTGGTGGGTACAAGCAGATCATGTGGCGAGAGGAAGCAAGAGAGAGAGAGGAGGTGCCAGGGTCTTTTAAACAACCAGCTGTCATGGGAACTAATAGAGTGAGATTTCACTCAGACCCCCCTCCCCCAGGGCGAGCATTAATCCGTTCATGAGGGATCCACCCCCATGACTCAGCTTCCAACACTGATCCTCATTGGGGATCAGATTTCCACATGGGTTTTGGCGAGGACAACACATCCAAACTCTATCAGAGGTCTCTCCGCTAGTGAGCACTAGTAAGATTCAGACCTACGCACACTCTGCTTCCTCCCCACAAGCTGGAACAATTGCATTGTTCCGGCTTGCCCTGGATGACCCCCGCTTTGCCTAATCATCTGTGACCTTGAGCAAGATCAAGTAGCGCAGAAACGGCCTTGGTGAGTCTATTCCTATGGTGGGGGGGGACACACAATTCTCAAAGAAGAGGACTTGTGGGCTAGGGACGGACGTAAGAAGTGACCTCTGTAACCAGTTCAGAGCATCAGCTCTGAGCCCTTCCTCCGGGAAGACAGCTTCCTCCTTGATCTGGCTAGTGGTGACCCCATGCTGCCCTCACAGCAGGGGTGGACGTCAGGCACTGGGGCCCCTGACCCAGCTGCTCTTCTGTTTAGCTTCTCTGAGCCAGGCTGTCCTTCTGGGCCTTCTCCCCTTTTCCTGTACTCAGAGACGAGGAAAAGTTGTCTAACAGGATGAGGGTGGGTGTAACTGGCTGAAATGCCAGGTCAAGTATTTTTATGTGGGGGAAGGAGAAAGAGGAGATAGAAAAATGTGTGTGCAGCCTGAGAAGCCTAAAGGAGAGCTTGGATCCTGAATAAGGAGTCTAGAAAATGAGCCCGTTGGGGTTCTGGTAGGAAAATTAGGATCGTTGGGCTTCCACCCTCTCACTTCCACATAGTATATTTTGGGGATGAGAAGTGATTCCTTTGTTTTGGTGGTGGTTTGCTTTGTTTTGGTGGAAGGAGAATTGACCCAGTCCTGCAGGTGAAAGCTCTCACCTCTTGATGCTGGAACTGGAGGGCCTGTCTCTGTCATGAGAAACATCTGCCACATTCCAACATTCCGGGCCCTGTGCCAGACAACCCGGCAACCATGAGAAAGCTGTCATCGTTGCCCTGAAGCCCCTAAAGACGGGCTAGACTGCTTGCGCAGGGAAGTCTGCCTTCACCCGCCTTGGCCCCCACCCTGATTTGCTCTCCATGGGGCCCCTTCACAGCCTTCAGCTGCTCCTGTTGACCTTGGGAAAACAGCCCACGTGTGTACCCCGATCCTCTCCAGCCTGGCTGGGACCTGGCCTCCTTGGCTTCTCCCCGCCGCAGCAGGGTCTTTGTGCTCGCTGCTCCCTCTGCTTGGAACACTCTGTCCTCCGAGGCCCACAAGCCTCCTTCTGGTCAAGGCAGGTCCTTATGTTTTCTCCTCGCTCTTGTGCCCTCAGCACCCAGCACGGTCTCTGGCACACAGTAGGGGTTAATTAAACTGTGTTCAGCGAATGATGGCATCAGCTAGGAAGAGCCTGAGTAGGACTGACGCCAGGTCCCTGGCCTCAAGTCCCATGTTGGTGACCATGTGCAGGGTTTCTTCTCTTGGCA
>NW_007754154.1:0-1809 GCF_000696425.1 Galeopterus variegatus
AGGATGCTATGAGAGCATATTCATTACTCATTCCAGCATTCATTAAACAATTATTTAATAAGAGGGATTATATGTGTTAGAAGATCATTTTTACAAAAGAATAAAATAGTTTCTCTTATTCATATATAAAATAAACATGCGTCAAAGATTTTATTTAACTCATTAATTTGTGAGGGAACCAGTAAGGTGTTAAAAAGTAGTTCAAAGGAGAATCCAAAGAGAAGACATTTATATAGGAAATGAGAAATGCTGAAATTAATTTGCTAAAGATGCAGAACTCTTTCCAAGAGGATTGGGGGAAACCAGTTGCATCTTGAGCAAAATTGATTTGTATCTCTTTGACAAGAATTATTTGTATTACTATCAGTCTTGTTACAACTTACAGGGGTGTTCAACAGTACAGAGATAATGAAAGGTATCAAACACTACAGAATTGGCTAGCCCACGATGATGTGAAGATAATGCATAGCATCCCACAGGACATCCAGTAATCTTTGTGGGTTTTTTCTTTTTTTTCCATTTAAACTCTTTACAGTTTTTCCTGATAAGAGTCAGACTTGTGCTAGGTAGTGGTAATACCGAGGTAAAGCATACAGACACAATTTCTCACTCAAGGAGAATGTTCCTGTATGTTTTAATGGTGGGTAGAGAGCTGGGGAACAGCAATTTTTGAAAGTCAAATTGAGTCTTTGCCATTTTTGTCTCATAGTCAGATTATAAAAACATTTTGTACCCTGAGAAAAACCAAGGCTATGTTGTCTAGTTCTAAATCCCCAAATAAATGAAGCTTTGAGTCTTTCCTGTGAGTTACTGACTCTCTAAAAAAGCTATTTCTTACTTGTTTAATGCTTTGTCTGAAAATATATGATTACCTTTGTGGATATACCAGTCATATAAGAAAATTGCTATTTTTTTCTACCTTGAACAGACTAGTCTCTTGGTAGTTTTTTTTAACTTTGAAATATCTGTTGTGTTTTTTATTTGGTGGTTTACCATTCTAAAACATGGACCCCTTTGTGAGACTTCTTTTCAGGTAAATTTTTGTATGTTTGTTTTCTAAATACTTTTCTGTCTAAATTTTCTTTGAGACAAGAAACACACATACAACAAGCAAAATAATTGCAGATTGTTGTTTAAGTGCTGTGTAAGAAATAAGGGTGATGATACAATAGGGATTAACTTGAGAAGAGGAAAAGATTGCTTTAGAACAGGGGTTGGCAAAATTTTTCTGTAAAGGGCCAGAGAGTAAATATTTTAGGCTTTGCAGAACATCCTGTTTCTGTCACCACTCTTAGCTCTTTCACTGTAGTGGGAAAACAGCCATAGACAATATGTAAATGAATGGGCATGACTGTGTTCCATTAAAACTTTATTTACAAAAACAGGTAGTGGGCCAGATTTGGAACATGGCCCATTTTTTGTTAATCCCTGCTTTACATAACGAGGTCACACAGGTCTTCCCAAAGAGGTGATGTTTAAGATAAAACTTGAAAAATGAGAAGAAGCTGGCATTCCAAGCAGAAAGGACGGGATGTACAAAGGCACTGAGGTAGAGAAGAGTTTGGTGTATCTGAGGATCAGTAAAGGGGCCAATGGCTGAAGCACAGAGACTGAGGGAGAGCATGACAGTAGATGAAGTCAGCAATATTGGAAGGGGCCGGGCCATCTGAGACCTTGTGGGCCATGGTAAGGAGTTTGGATTTTATCCTAAGAACACAGAACACTATTGTAGGGTTTTAAACTGTGGAGCAACTTTATCAGATTTTAAGTTTAAAAATATTACTCTGGCTGCTGTGAATTTAAGGGAGA
>NW_007754154.1:2087-2804 GCF_000696425.1 Galeopterus variegatus
AATCTGGATAAGATATGAAGGCAGATGTGAAATATAGCACTGGAGATGAAGAGACATGGTTGGACTTGGGAGGCATTTTGCAGGGTCAGCTGATAGGACATTGTGATGGATTGGGTGCGGTGTCGAAAGAAGAATCAAGGATGACTCTGGGGTATCTGGCATGAGATGGGAGGATAGTGGTGTAGTTTCCTGGGGCAGAGTGGGAGGGACAAGTGAGGGAGGTGGGGGAGGGTGAATCTGGAGTGACATTGCTGATATGCCAAGCTGGAGGCACTGACGAGATATCCAAGTAAAGACATCGAGGAGACAGGTGAAGCTTAGGGGGAAAGTTTGAGACTGGAGAAATAAACTTAGAATTCATCAACATATAGATGGCATTTAAGACAACTAGATTGCATGTAACCACTCAAAGAAACAGCAGAAATTAATATAAAAAAGAGGGTCTAAAACTTAGCACCAAGGAGTCCACCATTTAGAGATCAGGAGGCAGAGGAAGGGCCTGTGGAAAAGACAGAGAAGGAGGAGATAGATAGTGAGTTAGGAGGAAAGAAAGCCAGGGGTGTGTGGTGTCCTGGATGCCAAAAGAAGAGAGTGGTGGAGATGGTATTTTTAATCCCATAATCTTTTCCTAAAAATTGTGCTAAAATATACATAACATAGAATGGTAAAAACCACTCCAACCACTTTTAAGTGTACAGTTCAGTGTATTAAGTACAT
>NW_007754154.1:3632-5569 GCF_000696425.1 Galeopterus variegatus
GAGCGCCGCCGCGCTTCCCAAGCGGCGCACTTATCCAGTGCACCACCGGGCCGGCCCATGAGATGGTATTTTTAATCCCATAATCTTTTCCTAAAAATTGTGCTAAAATATGCATAATATAGAATGGTAAAAACCACTCCAACCACTTTTAAGTGTACAGTTCAGTGTATTAAGTACATTTACACTGTTGTGCAACCATCACCACCATCCATTTCCAGAAATTTTCATCTTCCCAATCTAAAACTTCATACCTATTAAAAAACAACTTCCCCATTCCCCCCTTCCCTCAGCCGTTGGAAACCACCATTGTACTTTCTGTCTCTATGAATAGCAGTACTTAAGGTACCAAATATGAATGAAATCAGACAATATTTGTCCATTTCTGACTGGCTTATTTCATGTAGCATAATGTCTTCAAGGTTCATCTATGGTGTACCATGTGTCAGAATTCCTTTCTTTTTAAAGGCTGAATGTGTAGCACTTTCGCTTATCCATTCATCTGTTGGTGGACACTTGGGGTGCTTCCATGTTTTAGTGATGGCAAATAATGTTGCTATAAACATGGACATACGATATCTGAGACCCTGCTTTCAATTCTTTTGGGTATATACCCAGAATTGGAATTGCTGGCTCATATGATAATTTTATGTTTAAATTTATGTTTAACATTGCGGTGGAAACTGCTGTATGTTTCCCACAGAGTCTGTATCAGGGGAAATTTTGAGACCGGTCTCTTTCCCACCAATGGTGCACCAGGGTTCCAATTTCTCCACATCCTTGTTAACACTTGTTATTTTCTGTTTGTTTTCATTTGTGATGGTAGCCATCCTAATGGGTGTGAGGTGGTATCTCATTGTAGTTTTGATTTGCATTTCCCTAATGATTAGTGGTATTGAGCATCTTTTCATGTGCTTATTGGCCATTTGTATGTCTTCTTTGGTGAAATATCTATTCAGGTCTTTTGCTTATTTTCAAATTGGGTTATTTCTTTTTTGTTGTTGAGTTCTAGAAGTTCTCTATATAATCTGGATATCAATCTTAGCAGATATATACTTTCCAGATATTATCCCCCATTCTGTGGGTTGCCTTTTTACTCTGTTGATACTGTCTTTGGATGCACAAAATTATTTGATTCTTCTGAAGTCCAAGAAATCTTGTAAAATTAAAAAATTTTAATTTCTCTTTTGTTGCATGTGCTTTTCATGTTACATTCAAGAAGTCATTGCCAGTCCAGTGTCATGAAGCTTTCTCTCTATGTTTTCTTCTAAAAATTTTGTAATTTTACCTCCTACATTTAGGACTTTGATGTATTTTGAGTTAGTTTTTGTAGATGATGTAAGGTAACGGTTCAAATTCATTCTTTTGCATGTGGACGTTCAGTTTTCCCAACACCGTTTGTTGAAAATGCTGTCCTTTCTCCCACTGAATGGTCTTGGCGCTCTTGTCAAAAATCATGTGAGCGCTGGCCAGATAGCTCAGTTGGTTAGAGTGTGGTGTGATAACACCAAGGTTAAGGGTTTGGGCCCCCTATCGGCCAGCCACCAAAAAAAAAGAAAAAGAAAAAGAAAAAGAAAAAGCAAACCATTTGACCATGTACATGAGGGTTTATTTCCAGGCTCCATTCTCTTCCATTGGTCTATATGTCTGTTCTTATGCTAAAACCACACTGCTTTGATTGCTGCAGTTTTGTAGTAAATTTTGAAGTCAGGAAATGTGAAACCTCCAACCTTGCTCTTTTTCAAGATTGTTTTGGCTATTTGGAGTCTCTTGAGATTCCATATGAAACTTAGGATGGATTTTTCTACTTCTGCAAAAAAAAAATCCTTGAGATTTTGATAGGGATTGCATTGATTCTGTAGATTGCTTTGAGTGGCAGTGACATCTTGACAATACTAAGTCTTCTAATTCATGAACAGAGGGTGTCTTTCCATTTATTC
>NW_007754154.1:6780-8149 GCF_000696425.1 Galeopterus variegatus
GATTGTCTCACGGTCACACTGATGATGTGGACTGAGAACTGGCCTCTAGATCCCCCCATGTCGGGAGACATCCTGTGCCAGAGAGGTAGGGCAGAGGTCAGGGATCATGTGCACTCCCACTGGTGAGTCCACTGAGCTGCTCCTCTGGTCAGGGTCCTCCAAAGTTGGCCAAGTCATGGACCAAGTGCAAAAGGGACCTGGGAACCTGAAGGTGAGGAAGGAAGAATGCTGGTGTTTATCAAACACTGGCCATGTGACTTTGACCATATGGTAGACCCTACACTGGGTGCTGGATTTTGCCCCTAGGGAATTCACAGATTCAGGGGGAAGACACACCGTACAAAAATAACTCCAGTTCCTGGTAGCAGTGTGGTAAGTGCTCCAACAGAGGCATCTCTAGTGACACCTGGGGTTTTTGCTGGCTGAGTGGCCATTTCCCCATTTTCCTTTGGGGAAACTACCCCTTCTCCACTCTTAGTTCTTGTAGCTCAGGCCAGGAAAACATCACATCCATTTCAGAGGTGGGCCCATGACCAGGCCTGGCCAATCAGAACACTTCATCCCTCTTGCCATAGAGTTTGGCACAAGGGTGGGCATGTGACCCAAGGCTGGACAATGGGGGCCTTCCCCAGGACTTTTGCTACAACTGCTAGAGAAAGGGCCCACTCCATAAGCAGTTCTAAATCGATAAACCAAAATCCAGAGTTGCTGGTAGCCATCTTTGCTCACCAAAAGAGAAGAGTCTTTCTGAAAATGCAGCTGAGAAGAAAGTAGGGATGAGAGATGGAGAGAGAGATAATGTTCTAATGATATCATATGGTCACCTCCTGGAGCTAGCCATGAAATCAATTCTCCTGAACTCCATTCTAGAAGCCAATAACTAAGCTTTCTTCTTTTTCGCATTAGCCACTTTGAGATAGATTTCTGTCACTTACAACCAAAAGAGACCTGGCTAATTTCAAGCAGAAACACAGTATCCTGGGAATGTTGGAAAGGGAGAGGGGTTGGTATGTGTATGAAGATTTGTCTGGGAATTCTTTCTAATGAAAGTGGGTTTTAAGCAGGGTTTTGAAAAAGGGAGAGGATTTTGATACATGAAGGGAGTNTAAACAAGTGTTGTGGTGTCAGGGAGCAATAACTGTTAAGAAGAAAAATTAAGATGAGTAACGTGGGTAAGGATTGTGTTTGGGATGAAAATGGATAGCAGTGATGGTCGTGCAGTACTGCAGATGCACTTAATGCCACTGGACTGTTAAGATTGTTAAAATGGTGAATTTTTGTGTACCTCCTATTGCTGATATAACCAGAAAAAAAAAATGTGTAGGGGTGGAAGGGGCTATATATATTTTAGGGGGCTGTGTATCAAGCC
>NW_007754155.1:0-4212 GCF_000696425.1 Galeopterus variegatus
GAGATCTAGTTGCTAACAACACAACCAAATCTAGGTAGTTTTAGCAAAAATGGAATGTGTTTAAGATTAATAGGTAGCTACTAGAATTTTCTAGTAAGTCCAGAGAGAAGCTTTGAGGATACACCGCCAGGAGCACTGCTGAAGCCTCAGGACAGGAATATTCTGGTGAAGATGCTTTGCTACTGCTGCTGGGCACAAACACCACAGCTTGCACATGTGAGTGTACCCTGATACCAGGGTCCTAGGTTACATCCACACCCTGGCTGGAAAGCAAATGTTTTGACTTCTGCTCTGGAGAGGTGAGATTCAGGTGAGAAATTTCCTAACCCTAGATAGGTTTTTCAGCCAAAAAGTTGAACCACACTATATAAGGTTATTGAAAAAAATTAAATTAGAACATATAGTTTCATCAACTTCCTGTTTCTTTTTCTCAATAATACAAGAAACACACTGGATTTCTATAAATAAAGGTGAGGTGACAATTACTACTTTTAGAAAAAAAGCGAACTTCTTTTTCCGTCATGTTGAAGGAGACTGGCTTAATTCATATTGTTATTATTCTCACTGATGTTTTACATAATATGGGACACATCAAACTCATTGCAAATAAAATTATTTTCATTCCAATGGAGAAGAAAATTACAGGTACAAAAAATCAAGTTTAATATCAAAAGAAGTTACATATAAAGGTTTACATATAAAGGTTTACATTTCTAAAAATCTGATAGTTAAAATATCACTGACCCTGTGTTGTGATATACTTATGTGAACCCCTGAAAACTTTTATTGTGAAGTTGAAGCTTCTGCTCAGAAAAAATGCATGGCAGAACAGATCTTTTTACATTCTGGCAGAAGACAGAACTTAAGGAGTCTTTTAAAAATATTCACTAAATGTTCTTTGCCAAAACAGTAAGCACTTTAGAGTATAAAGCAGAACCTCTAAAACCTGTGTCCATGAGTCACACCTCCTGACTTACAGGGAATTTGTTTCCTTGGAACTCTGCGGACACTATGAAGAATCCTAGAGACAACAAACTTCTGCACAGCTATGTGCAAGGACTTGAGTCTGGCTTATGACAGGCAGCCTGCTATAGTCTAGAAGAGTGTGACTTCTTATATTTACATATGAATGCATCTGTTTTTCCAAGGCTAACTTTGTAGCATTCCACTGGCACCAAAGAGCCAAATGGTGGCATTTTGTCTAAGCATTCCTGGTTATTGGCTTTGAATGAAGATAACACTGTTTTACATATGTTAGTTTTTTCTTCAGGATTCGAGCAACTTTCAATCCCAGGTTCATCTGTGTCGCTGCCCTTGGAATTCAAAGATCTGCCGCTCTCTTTGCAATCTTTAAGGCGCTTGCGGTGATCTTCGCTAAGCAACAATACAATGGTTCCACTGACATGAAGCACTCTGTGACAAAAAATGTTAATTGGTGTTAGTATTTCCTTCTTTTTAGACAACAAACAATCCCACTTTACTTAAAATATTTGGTATCTTTAATTTGAAATTAAATTTCATCTATTTAAATACAGGACTTTTGATAATTAGGTAGTATCATCCATAATGCATATTCATTATAGTAATTACGAAATTCCTAGTACAAATCTGTTTTAATTATCTATTTTTGCTCTACTTAAGAGGCTTTAATTATCTATTTTTGGTCTACTTAAGAGGGGCGGGGGCAAAGCAGAGGAGGAGGAAGACAGCAGAGTTTAGTCCAGAGTGTGCTGACATGCCCAAGGACCACTTAAGTAAAGCCTCAAAGTAATTTGTAGGCACATTCTAACAAATGACTGTACAAAGGAAAATGGGAATGACAGAATCCTAAAGAATCAGCACATATTAAAGGCAGAAGAAAGTCACCAGGAAAGAGTTGGGACGTGAACAAAGGAATGGCAAAGGGAAGATCAGAAAAAGAAGGGCAGACCTTGAAATGTCAGCTTCTGAGGAGAATTCATTTCTCAATCATTCAACCACAGTCTGTATGGCACTTACGGGGAAAAGGGATGAAGATGCTCTTTCCTGGGTCCCGTGACCCAGCCCCGTGAACATACAGTCCTGTGAGTTACTGCAGGGATTGCGGAACAGAGGGAGGGAGAGGTAAGTGAAGAGATAAAGTGTGTGATAAATGCTACAATTAGGGCACCTGTGAAGTGCCTGGGAACCCCATCAGCTGGGTCCTGAACCAGGCACAGAGGAGCCGGGGCACATCCCAGAGGACGAGATAGCCATGCTGTGAGCCAGGCAAAGTGACAGTGAGGGGCAGGAGCAAGAGAGGGTGCTGGAGGCAGGAAAAGCAGCAGAGACAGGACGCAGTGAAGAGGAGGAGCACTGAAAGCGGCTCAGCGCGGGGGCAAAGCAGAAGAGGAGGAAGACAGCAGAGTTTAGTCCAGAGTGTGCTGACATGCCCAAGGACCACTTAAGTACGGATTCCAACCAACAGCTGGCTACACAGCATGGAGGTCATGAGAAAGACCCGGACTCAAGGCAGAGATGTACGAGTGTCCAATGGTAACTGGTGGCTAAAGCCACACGGGATCATCTGGGGTGGCAGAACAGAGGGAGAAGAAAGGGCCAAGGAGTAGGGACTCAACATTTCAGGAGGGACAGAGTAGGGAAGCTCATGAAGCAGATATCCTAAGAGAAAATCTGGCCAGTAGTGATGTCATGGAAGCCAAAGGAATACAGTTTCAAGGAGGGAGCCGTCTCAATAGTGTCAAATGCTACAGGACTAACATGTGACCAGGATTATAAGGAGTCATTGGTGAACTGGGGACAGTAATTCTCGTTGAGTGCAGGTGCTGGTCTGCTGGAGTCCAGTGAGGACTGGAAGGGGAGGAAGCAGAGATGTCAAATGTGGACTACAGGTAGGAAGCAGCATGACAGCGGGAGGACCGAGAGCTAAAGGGAATCTGCATCACGCCCAGCACAGACGGAAGGAGTTTAGGTAGCTCCCTGTCCTCCAAGCCATCAACAAATAAAGACAGTTCTGTCTCCAAACTCGATCACATATTCATTGACTTCATATTCTGCCTGGATGACAGCAGCAATCTCCTGATGGACAGGTCTTTTCCACTGTCGCTCCTCCCACACAGAAGACAAACGTAAATCCCTGCTGACTCTCCAGTCGCTTCATATTACTTCAGGTAAGTTCTAAACGCTGCACACATAAGGCTCGCCCGCGAGGGGACCCTCACCCCCTCTCCTTCCTTGCCTGCTGGCTTCCCTGTGCTCACCGACCCTCCTGCCCTTGCTCAAACTCACCAAGCTGCTGCTCCCCTTCGGACACGTGGCCTTACCACGCCCTCTGTGTTTAACCTCATCCCCAGGCGTGCTGTCTCACCGTTCAGGTCCCAGAGTTCAAATTTCACCTCTCTGGACAGGCCTCTCCTGACCATCTCTCTAAGGCAGCCACTGCTTTTCCCTCAAACTCCAGCAAAGTATCCTGTTTTATTTCCTTCATTGTGCCAATCATGGTCTGAACTTACCCTGTTTGTTTACTCATTAGCAATCAGTCTTCCCACACTGGATGGTCAGGGACCCTGCCTGTCCTACTCACTGCTCTATCCCCAGGGCCTGGCACAGTGCATGGGATATGCAAAGCCCACCAAGAGTACCCGGGAAGGGATAACTGAACCTCCTGGAAAGAACGAGGAGAGGAACAGGCTGAAGATAAGAATGAGAAGCGGGCAGAGCACAATGGGTGAGGAGGAGCGGGGTGAGAGGATAAGCCCTGGCTAGGAGAGAAAAACTTCTACTGAGAGACGAGGAGGAGGTGGGATGAAGACAGATGTGGCTGTACACCATGGGACAGAGGCAAGCAAACACACAAATCTCTAAACATGTAAATATAATTAAAATAAGAGAGAGAACTTTTTATCTACTGTATAAAAAGTAGATAAAAGCTGTGATACTTAGGAGGGCAAGATTATGAAAAAATGAGTACTCCTTAAGACAGAAATTGGTATAACTTTTTTTGACAGTAATTTAGCAATAGTGTATCAAAACTACAAAATGTATATATAAAAGCTCTGATCCAGCAATCTCACTCAAAAAAGATATAATAGTAGAAGTGGAATAATAATGATGATAATGGTGATGACAGCTAATAATTAGCTCATTATGTGCTTATTATTATGAACACTTATTATGTGCTAGGCACTGTTTTAAATGCTTTCTATTACATATCATTTAACTCTCAGAATTATC
>NW_007754155.1:6271-6698 GCF_000696425.1 Galeopterus variegatus
CCCTCTGACTTCTTTTTGTTTTCTAGTCTTAAAAAATCTTTAAAGAGCACATATTTTTCTTCACTTGATTTAGCCAGGACCCTCCATTCTTTAGGGATGAACTAAATGGCTGGTATCATCACTTACAAAAGTATCTTGTACTTGATGGAGATTATGTTGAGAAATAAAGTTTGTATTTTTCATTTTTATATTTTAATCCTATTTTTTCCAAACTTTTTGAAGTCCCCTTGTATTAGAATCATCATTTTGCAGATGAAGAAACAGGCACTGTGGTTTTAAGCAACTTGGTCATATAGTAAATTCGAAAAAATGTTTGTGCAAGGATGTTCAGAGCACTGTTTTTATTAAAATAAAAAAACCTGAGAGTTACCCACATGTTCATCCATAAATACTAGAAATATAATGGTACAAATACATAGCATAATAC
>NW_007754155.1:7585-8148 GCF_000696425.1 Galeopterus variegatus
GAATATATAAAATACGATGCGGTCTCCTTTCTTATTCCTTCCTTACTTCCAAATCTCACTGCCATCTTGCTTTTTTCTTAAAACCATCTCAAGCCTCTTTGGCCCATAGTGCCTTCTCCATCCTGCAAGTTAAGCAAGTTGAATTTCTAATTTTTCTCATGTGTTTTACCTGGTTATACTTGAGAAGAAAGCGCAAGTATTACACTTCTCTGAATTCCTCACAATGCTCTGTTCTCATGAAATGGTTAATCCTTTAATAAATTAAAGGAGGAAAAACTGAGCTGAGAGTATATAGCTCATGCCACCACAGTAAGCACTTGTTTGACAATCTTTGATTCTGAATGCATGTTTTTCCTTGAAGAATTCAGTTCTATACAACATATAGGACCAACTATTTCTGTTGCCTTTTATAAACAGGCTTACTGACCTCTTGTATTTTTTTCTTATTTTTACTAACACAATCCCCGTCTTCTTCATTTTATGTCTAGAGCCTTAAACTATCAGTAAACCACTGGCAGAAAATTATGTGTACTTAGATATATATATATATATATATATATATA
>NW_007754156.1:0-297 GCF_000696425.1 Galeopterus variegatus
CATACATGTCAAATGTGAACTGATATTTTATGTCCCACATAAACCTCTGTAAACCATTTGTAAAAGCTTTAATGAGATTGAGAATTTACAAAACTAGAAGCAACCAGATGCACTTCCAAAGGTGAATGGTTAAACAAACTGCAGTACATCACTAAACTGGAAGACAATTCAGCAATAAAATGAAATGTTATTGATTCATGCAACAACATGGATGAATTAAAGTATATTTTACTGATGAAAGAAGTAAGGATGCCCAAAGGCCACAGGTGGTATGATAACATTCATATAACATAGAGA
>NW_007754156.1:4346-8148 GCF_000696425.1 Galeopterus variegatus
TCCCAGCCTCTAATAACCACCATTCTACTTTCTACTTCTATGAGTTCATTTTGGTATTTTTTTCATTCCACATATAAGCGAAATCATGCAGTATTTATCTTTTCATGCCTGACTTATTTCACTTAATGTAATGTCTTCCAGGCTCATCCATGTTGCTGCAGATGACAGGATTTCATTTTTTCCTATGGATCAGTAGTATACTATTTTTTATACATACCATATTTTCTTTATCCATTCATGTTTTGATGGACAACTAGGTTGATTCCATATCTTGGCTATTATAAACAGTACTGCAATAAACATGGGGGTGCAGTTATCTCTTTGATATACTAATTTCCTTTCCTTTGGATATATACCCAGCAGTGGGATTGCTGGATCATATGGTAATCCTACTTTTAGTTTTTTGAGGAACCTCTATACTGCTTTCCATAATGGCTGTACTAATTTATATTCCCACGAACAGTATTTAAGAGTTCCCTTTTCTCTGCATCCTTGCCAGCATTTGTTATTTATTTATTTAGTTTTGTCTTTTTGATAATAGCCATAAAATAAGATATCTCATTGTGGTTTAGATTTGCATTTTCCTGATGATTAGTGATGTTGAGCATTTTTTCACATACCTGCTGGCTATTTATATGCCTTTACTTGAGAACTGTTTATTCAGGTTATTGGCCCATTTTTAAATGGAATATTTATTTATTTATTTATTTTTCTGTTGAGTTAAGTTCCTTGTATATCTGGGTGTTAATCCCTTGTTTGATAGATAGCTTGAAAATATTTTCTCCTGTTCTGCTGGTTGACTTTTTGCTCTGTTGGTTGTTTCTTTTGCTGTGCAGAGCTTTTTAGTTTGATATAATCCCATATATCTAATTTTGCTTTTTTGTTCATGCTTTAGAAGTCTTTGTAAAATTTTTGCCCAGACCAATCAATGCTTTGGAATGTTTCCCCTATGTTTTCTTCCAGTAGTTTTATAGTTTCAGATCTTACATTATTTTTAATCCATTTTGATTTGATTTTGGTATATGGTAAGAGATAGGGACCTAGTTTCTTTCTTTTGTGTATGGATATCCAGTTTTCCCAGGACCATTTATCGAGAAGGCTGGTCTTTCTCTAATCTATGTTCTAGGCTCCTTTGCCAAAGATCAGTTGGCTGTCGATATACGGATTTATTAAATCAAATTGAGGCAGTAAATCTGTCTATTCTTCATTTGTTATCATTGTAGCACCCCAAATATATTCAACTCCTTTACTTTTAGAGTTTTTAAAAAATAAAACATTAATAAGATTTACACTACTCACTGTACTCTCCTTAAGAGCGTATGCACTCATGTGCACACACACACACACACAGACACAGCCCCCGTCAAAAGTCTTCAAAAAGTTCGCAGAAAGATTTGTAGTATCTTTCAATTCTATTTTTCCATAAGCTTTTGAGAGTACCCTTGTGTACTTCATACATATATGTATGTATATATATGTTTGTATGTGTGTGTATATGTGTATATATACACACACAAGTATATATATATCATATATATATAAACATATGGGTAGTTTTTTTGTCTGTCTCTTCTTTCTGTAGCATAAGCTTAAGGAGATTACAGATCTTCAACTATTCACAAATCCTAGAACAGGGCCTGGCCCACAGAACTCAATAAGTAATTGTTTAATGAATTCAGTGCATGAAATTCATATTTCTGCAATGAGGAACAGACTCAATAATGGCTCCTCTGATATCTCCACTTTGCTATTTCAGAGTCATCTCAAATACTCCAAGGTCTCTCATCCTTGCTTTCTAAACCTGTTTCTCCTTGAATCACTTCTGTATCAGCAGACGGCACCAGCAGTAATCCAGTAACATTGAGTCATTCTTGAGCTCTTTCTTTCCCTTACTTACTGCACTCTATCCATCAGCATACTCTTTTTTTTGTTGTTACCAGTGATGTTTATTTTTTAAAAAATCCAGTTAAATCAAATATTCTTTATTAGTTGAGCAGCAATAATAGCGCAAGGGCTGCACTTCGGAAGATCAGTGGAGAAATCTGTTTCCTGTTATCTGGAGTCATACCAAATGACTTGCTGAGATCTCAAGTGGTTGCACTATTATTATTATGATTTATTGAAACAACTGATTATACATACATTTGGGGTACAAGGATGAATATCAATACCTATGTACAACATGTGATGACCAAATCAGGATAATTAGTGTATTCGTCATTACAAAGGGTAATCATTCTTTGTAACCCTTTACCAATTTCTCTCTAGCCACATCTTCCCTCTTTCCCACTCTAGTAACCACAGTTTTATTCTCTCCTTTTGAAAGTTCAATGAATTATTGTGATGGTTGTGTCTTTCTTTTCTTATTTATTTTTTAGCTCCCACTTATGAGTGAGGACTTGCAGTATTTTTCTGCCAGCATGCTTTTTAGATTTTATCTGCATGCATACACCCATTGTTAGAGTGTGCTTGCTCATCATTTTTGTTGTGGTGTATCTAGTCCAAGCCACTCTCATACATCACCTGACATTTACCATAAGCTCCAAACTGGTCTTTTCATTTCTTGTTCTTTTACTTTCTTATACCTCTAATAACATTTTAAAATTATTATTACATTTAGGCATTTCCTTGTCTTTCTCCCCCACAAGACTCTAAACACTCTGAGGACAAGATCCTGTTGGTACAGTCAGGTCTTTGTATCTGTGGGATCCATATCCATGGATTCAAACAAATCTTGGATGAAAATTATTTGAAAAAAAATACAGTAAAAAAATGCAACAATAAAAACAGGGCAAATAGAAAAATGAATACATTATAACAACTATTTACACAGCATTTACACTACATTAGGTATCATAAGTAAGATTTTTTGGTTTTTTTGGCAGCTGGCCAGTACTGGGATCTGAACTCTTGACCTTGGTGTGACAAGGTGGTGCTCTAACCAACTGAACTAACTGGACAGCCCAGTAAGTAACCTAGAGGTGATTTAAAGTATATGGGAGGATGTACGTAGGTTATATGCAAGTACTGTGACATTTTATATAAGGGACTTGAGCATCCTTGAGTTTTTGTATCTTCAGGAGATTGCGGAGCCAATCCTTCATGAATACCAAGGGGCAAGTGTTGTTTTCTTTTGTATTCCCAGGGCTTGATGTGTAGTGAGGGCTCAAAAAACATACAAATTTATTGAATGAATCATTTGAAAATTGGATGTTAAATAGATTAATGCATGAAAAAGACTATTTAGTGCTTAATATTTAAATTATCCATTCATTGAAAGAAAAATGTTGAATGCCGTATTTTTGAAGAATTCATACCTTTGAGAAGTAACTTTTATGACTCTGGTAGTTTGCACTGTTTCCTTTGACACCATCTGCCTATTAAATATTTGATCACTTCTAAATTTTTAGCCTAATTTTAACCATATTTTCCTTCATGAAGACTTTTCTGACTGTTAGCCCAACTAGAATTAACCACTTGCTCCTTTGTGCCTCTTACTGGGCTCCACGCAGACATTTATTATTACAGTCTTCAACTCTGTATTACAAACTTGATTCGGGTTCTTTCAGAAGCAGATCCTGAGAAAAAAATATAGAATGCAAGCAGTTTCTTTGGAAAATAATCCCGTAAAACACAAGCAAGGGAGTGGAAAATGATATAGGGGAGGGAGAAAAGCCAGTGAAGGATTTTCTGTTTCTATGAGTTTGACTACTTTAGTTGGATATATCACAGCAGGATCATGCAGTATTTGTGTTTTTATGACTTGCTTATTTCACTTAGCATAATGTCCTCAAGGTTTATC
>NW_007754157.1:0-4766 GCF_000696425.1 Galeopterus variegatus
AAATCACATATGTATGCTCAGTGTCAACTCCTCAGCTAAAAACAGGAATAAAACTTACTTTGTAAGTGTGGAGGAAATTTATCCCCATCACCCCCAGTTATGCCTCTGTAGCTCAGAAAATACTTTCGGCTCCTTCCCCACTAATTTGGTTTTCTTTCTTTACATCCTGTGCCTCATATTTAAATTTTCCTGTCCTAGCCATCTTTTGGAATTGATTGCCTAGTTGGACTAACTTCATGGATTGCTTTTAATTTCTCCCCAATTTACCCTCTCAGATTATTTTTCACATGTTCATGCACTACAGCCTGAGGACACTTCCCACTCCATTCTCAGTCAGTTCAGGTCCTAGGAAAATATACCACAGCAAGTTGAAGTCTGAACTGCTTCTGGTCTAGGAGAATGACCTGGACAGAATATAAAAGAGACAGGAGAAGTGAAAGATAGAAAAAGAGCAAAATTTAAAAGATAATGGGAGAAACCATGAGAAAAATGTGGGTATAGATTGGCTGTGTTCTCTCCTAGGGAAAAGAATGAGCGGAATCTACAGGAGGCAAATACGCTTTTAAAATCTCATGCGACTCAGACATTCTGTACATGAACACTCTGACAATCACTAATGGACTTTAAGGAAATATAGGTGTTCAATGTCTGAGTCTCAACCATATCTATAGTAGCTGGCAAGTCATAATGGTGCTCGGATAAGAAGGAGATTTGTTGAAAGAGAAACCCATGCTCCTCCCCGCCCCTGCAAAAAAGTCCTTTTCATTTTCAAACAAAGGAATTAACTATCACCAAGATCTAAGTATTAAAGCTCTAGAAATCTCTGCTTTGTTAATGTGTATGGGCAGAATCGAGACAGATTCCAACAATTTAGGCTCAGATAATCTACTAGTGAAATCAAAGAGTGGAAATATGAGATCTGAGTTAAAAATGAAACTAAACAAAGAGAAATAAATGCAGGTTTTATCTAGTAGCTCATATTTTGATGAGAATAAGCACAGAAATATGTATCTGTGAAACATCACCAATTTTATTCAGTATGATTTATGGCAGTGAATACAAAATATTTTATAAATTCTAAGATATGCATTTGTATTTTTAACACTTCTGAAATTGGTATGCATCCTAAAATTGATGGCACAAATTGGTTTAATGAGCAGCATTTTTAAATAATAAATAAAATAGTAGTGCAACTTTAAACTACTAGCATCTTAACATCAATGAAATGTGTTAATATATGTACGGTAAATGAGCATATAAATGGCACAGAAAAAGAAATCCTTACAATTCACTAGAAATTTTCATTCAGTAGTTCTCAAATTTTGGTGTTCATCAGAATCATCTGGAGGGCTTGTTCTACCACAAATCGCTTCCTCCCCTACACCCTCCAGCACTCTCAGAGTTTCAGATTCAGTAACCTACATCTGATGCTGACCCTGCTGGCCTCAGAACCACATTTACAAAGCAGCTACTCTAGGTCACTTGAGAAAAAGTGTTTGTTTTGTTTTGGTTTTGGTTTTTCATCGTGTTTTTTCATATCATTTTGTACGGCGACTAATTTTAAGAATTCAATTAAACTTTTAAGATATCACACTTAGAAAATGATCACTTCCTCCTAAATTCTCTCTTTACTCTCATTCTCTCCTTATTTAGGGCCGTCCTCCATATAAATAATAAAGTCACTATCTGCTAGTAGCTCCCTCCCTAAATAGACACACACACACACCTTCTTTATAATTAAAGGCTGTTCTTAGCTATACCATAATCTTCTTCATCCAAGTCTACTCTCCTAGCCACTTTGACCCTACATTCAGCCCAATCAAATTTCATCAAAAAGATCCCCAATATGTAAACTTCCTTTACAACTGTATGCCTTTGTGCCTGCTATTGTTCACATAGAAGATGAAGTCCCACCTCAGCCCAGCATACATAGCCTTCCAGACTCAGCCTTAACACCATCTTCTCTTTCAACATTTTTCCCTGACTGTACCAAAAAAAAATTTTGAGGTTAAATAATGTAAGGATATAGTGCATATCACATGGTCATTTTGTGGATTTACTTAGTTCTTCCTTCATCTAGACTATGGTAATTTCATGGTGAGAAACTATTTTATTTTATTTTATTCCATTGTTTCTAGTTTTCTCTTGAATGATTAAGAGAATATTTGGCTTATAGCTGGGACTCAACAGATGGTGTTAAATGGGAGAATATATGGAATAAAGCTGTTTTCTATTAAATCAGTGCTTTCACACTATGCATGTGGTCATTGTATATATGTGGTTCCATTGGGCTCAACAGAGGGTAACTAAACACTATGTGTATATTATTATTGAGGCATTGCAACATTGAAAAGAATAGAGATGGAAAAATACACAGTATCAATTAGGCAGTACATATATTTGTTGAACACTGATATTGATAACATGTTAAGTACATTAAGAACCTTGTGGAGTAAAAGGCTAATGATATTCTACCAAGGGGCAATGTTTTGAAGAAGCCCATGAAAAAAAAAAAAACTATTGAATCAGAGCTTCAATATTGCTTCTTATAGTATTCCACTGAGGTTTAAACAAAGAGCTGTCCAAAATAAATTAAATCACACTCACTGGGGCCAGAGGAAAGATGGTCCCTTCCAGACATGAAAGGAGGCAAGTGCAATTCAGAAACAAATGACTTTACATAGATGCACAGGCTTCTTGAGGGTTGAGGAGGCACTCCAGTTGGAAAACTCTCAGACTACTCAGACAACAAAAGGTCGTGACTGATGAAAAGGAAATTTCTTCTAACATCATTTTTTTTTTTTTTTACATTTCTCAGCATTAATAAGAAACAACTTCAAGCCACTTAGTGACTAACTCAATATCAAGTGAAAATTGAAAAGACAGTGTTACATAGTTCAGAAATTTTGGTAAAAACACATACTCAGTTTCAATAAATCACTGTTAATGCAAAAAATTGAAAGTATTTTATTTGAAAACTAGATAGAAACGGTTTTATGCACATTATCTGCCTGTTCTAACCTCTCTCAAGATTCCTAGGTGAATTTTATATGGCAGAGGCTCCCAAGTGGTAATAACAAAGGAGAAGTTTCATACATATGGAAAATTCTAGACACAGAGTTTTTCTAATTCATGTTTTGACCTTATCAACCTTTTAGAAAGCATTGCATGTCTAATTTGTATCAAACAAAATCTTATATACTGGTGAAAATATTGAAGTTCAGAAAGTCACACAGCTAGCAAGTGAAAGTGTGCATGCTCAAACCCATTTCTTCCTGCTGTCAGTTCCCTTTATCTACCTATCACCCACCCTCCTGAATTACTACACGTCACTCTAAATTGCTACACAATTATTGGAATGTCTCCAACATTGCACTGCTTATTTTTAAGTCTGTTTCTTTGATTGGGCACTCTCAATATTTAATTTGAAGAAATGTATCTGTATCAGATTTCCAGAAGATATCCTTCTGAAAATACATGTTGTATTCAGAGGTGATCTAAATCCTGCATTCAGTCATTTAAATTATTCTTGCAAAATCTACTGTACACTTAGTAAATAAATCTTTGCTAAAAACAATTTTAAAGTCAAAGAAATCTGAACTGATATCGTTTAACACTCTACATGGGAAACATATCAAAGTTAGAAAAAATTACCTTTTTCTTCATCCCTCCAACATAGCCTTCCATTTAAAAGTAAAAGCAACTATAAATTGTTCCAGGTAAAGTTCATGTTTATTCTTAGTTTATTCTACGGCACAAAGTGAGAAGTGTGAAATAAAAATTAATTCAGCTGCAAAATCACCACTCCTTGGCTTTTTCACTTAGAAATGATAGATTTTCAGTTGAAAAGTGATTTACTCTATAATCTTTTGGTTGAAAAATCAATATCATTTGAATTTTAGGCATGATTTCTGGAACCGTTTAGATTTTTATGAAATTAATATTGTCTCCCATATTACAAAATAGAAAAAAAAATAAACTTAGAAAAGACTAATGTTTTCTATTTATGTCAAGAACATTATGAAAACAAATGGGTTTATTTCTTTGTGGGTGCTTTTATCTTCCACAGAGGAAGCCTTTCCTACACAGTTCTGAACACAGTGCAATATGTGGAGGTTAAGAATATCATCTCTGGTCTCTTATTACTAGAGTTCAAGTCTAATTCACCACTTTCTGAATGTGTGATCTTTGTGGAACAGAGGCACGTAATCTTTCTGTGTCTCAATTTTTCAGTCTGTAAAAGGCAGATAGTTTAATAGTACCTATCAATGGATTTAAAAAAGTAATCAGTTATTTTTAAATAAAATTTCAAAAAATAAACTACTTGTAATTTTCTCTGACTCATGATAAGCCTCTAATAAATGTTTCCTATTTTTAGTGGAGTTTGCATATATCTCAGAGTCTGAGATTCTGCTATCATCCAGGTCTCCACCTCTCTGTAACAATGAAAAAGTTTCTTCATTCATTCAGCAGATGTGAATGCTTCCTTGACTAGGTAGTAAGAATGCGATGTTTAACAAAATACAGTTTCTCACTTCAGGGAGTTTGTAAATGCTGTGGAGTGACAGACTAGAGACAAGAACTCAGTTTCCAAGCTTTTACCTCTCTATTTATAAAATAAAGCGTCGATCTATTATTTTAGTTCTTTTTCTTCTCTAAAGAGCTAAGTCTTATGAACAAAATGTATGAGTAGAGAAGTTGGTTGTAACTTTGTATAGTGTGAATCTGACCTCTGAGAAGAAATGCAAGCATGACTGTCAAAACAT
>NW_007754157.1:7581-8146 GCF_000696425.1 Galeopterus variegatus
AAAGATTTTCTCATCCCCATACCAATCTCAAATAGAAGAGAAATTTTTCCAATACAGCCATACTTGGATTTTATTGATTTGGGGCCTGAAATGGAAGGAGACTCTGGTAGCAGGTCAGTACTACTATAGGCAGTTAGGGGCTGACACTAGATAGGGGCTCACACACATAGGGGGAAGAAAAATGGAATTTTCTCAAAGCTCTAAAGAAACATCTATCTGTAGGGAAGGGAAAATATAAAAGAAAGAACCAAGGGAAAAAAAACCCCAAAGTAACAAAGAAGAGCACTTGAAAATCCTTTCTTAAAAAGTCTGGTTTCTGGAGGAATTGTGTCCTTCAACCCTGTGGATGTTCTACAGTGTGTAATTGACTGTATCAGATAGTGAGAATCTGTAAGGAGTAAAGCAAATGGCAAAGCAGCAGCTATCAACCTGGTGTGTGAGAGAAAGGTCTTCATGTACGATTCACAGCCTTCTCCAAAATAAAGCCGAAATAACTCAAAAATCAGAACTTTTGCTTTAAGATGATGATTTGTGCAGACACATGATGTGAGTGAATCCTTTTTAT
>NW_007754158.1:0-1116 GCF_000696425.1 Galeopterus variegatus
CTAAGTAAACTCATCAGACCAAGCTCATCGATCTAAGTAAACTCATCAGACCAATCTAATCTATCTAAATAAACTCTTCAGAGCAAGCGATTCGATCTAAGTAAACTCCTGAGACCTATCTAATCGATCTAATAAACTCATCAGACCAAGCTAATCGATCTACTAAATCTAATCAGACCCTAATAATCGAACTAGGAAAAATAATCAGACCAATCTAATCGATGTAATTAAACTCATCAGACCAAGCAAATCGATCTAAGTAAATTCATCGGTCAGAGGTAATTGATATAAGTAAACTCATCAGACCAAGCAAATCGATCTAAGTAAATTCATCGGTCAGAGGTAATTGATATAAGTAAACTCATCAGACAAAGCTCATCGATCTAAGTAAGTTCGTCAGAAAAAGCTAATCGAAATAAGTGAACTCATCCAACGAAGATCATCGATCGAAATAAACTCATCAGACCAAGCTCATCAATCTTAGTAAACTCATCAGACCAATCTAATCGATCTAAGTAAACTCTTCAGAGCAAGCGAATCGATCTAACTACACTCATCAGACCAAGCACATCCATCTAAGTAAACACTTCAGACCAAGTTCATTGATCTAAGGAAACTCATCAAACCAAGCAAATCGATCTAAGTAAACTAATCGGTCAGAGGTAATTGATAAAAGTAAACTCCTCAGACAAAGCTCATCGATCTAAGTAAATTCATCAGAAAAAGCTAATCCATATAAATGAACTCATCCAAAGAAGATCATCGATCAAAGTATACTCATCAGACCAATCTCATCAATCTAAGTAAACTCATCAGACCAAGCAAATCGATCTAAGTATAGTCATCGGTCAGAGGTAATTGATATAAGTAAACTCATCAGACAAAGCTCATCGATCTAAGTAAACTCATTAGACAAAGCACTTCGATCTAAGTAAACTCATTAGACCAAGCACATCGATCTAATTAAACTCATCAGTCAGAGCTAATTAATCTTGGTAATCTCATCAGACCAAGCTCATCGATCTAAGTAAACTCATCAGACCAAGCAAATCGATCTAAGTAAACTCATCAGACCAAGCAAATCGATCTAAGTAAACTCATCGGTCAGAGGTAATT
>NW_007754158.1:1911-2730 GCF_000696425.1 Galeopterus variegatus
CTCATCAGACCAAGCTCATCGATCTAAGTAAACTCATCAGACCAAGCTCATCGATCTAAGTAAACTCATCAGACCAAGCTCATCGATCTAATTAAACTCATGAGACCAAGCTCTTCGATCTAAGAAAACTCATCAGACCAAGCTCATCAATCAAAGTAAACTCATTACACCAAGCTCATTGATCTAAGTAAACTCATCAGACTGAGCTCATCGTTCTAAGTAAATTCTTAAGACCAAGCCCATCGATCAAAGTAAGCTCATCAGGTCAAGCTCATCGATCCAAGTAAGATCATCAGGCCAAACACATTGATCTAAATAAACTCATCGGACCAAGCTCATCGCTCTAATTAAACTCATCATAGCAATCTCATCGAAGTAAGTAAACTCATCACACCAAGCTCATCGATCTAAGTAAACTCATGAGACCAAGCTCATCGATCTAAGTAAACTTATCAGACCAAGCTCATTGATCTAGGAAAACTCATCAGACGAAGCTCATCGATCTAAATAAACTCATCAGACTAAGCTGATCGATCTAAGTTAACTCATCACACCAAGCTCATCGATCTAACTAAATGCATCAGACCAAGCACATTCTTCTGAGTAAACTCATCAGACCAAGCTCATCGAACTAACTAAACTCATCCAACTAAGCACAACGATCATAATAAACTCATCAGACCTAGCTCATTGATCTAAGTAAACTCATCAGACCAAGATAATCGATCTAGGAAAAATAATCAGACCAAGCTAATCGATCTAGGAACACCTATCAGACCAAGCTAATCAATCTAGGAAAACTAATCAGACCAAGCTAAT
>NW_007754158.1:3605-3992 GCF_000696425.1 Galeopterus variegatus
GTAAACTCATCAGACCTAGCTCATTGATCTAAGTAAACTCATCAGACCAAGATAATCGATCTAGGAAAAATAATCAGACCAGGCTAATCGATCTACTAAAACTAATCAGACCCTAATAATCGATCTAGGAAAAATAATCAGACCAAGCTAATCGATCTAGGAACACCTATCAGACCAAGCTAATCGATCAACTTAAACTCATCAGACCATCACATCTATCTAAGTAAATTCCTCAGACAAAGACCATCGATCTAAGTAAACTCATCAGGGCAAGCTCATCAATCTAAATTAGCTCATTAGGGCTAGCTCATCGATCTAAATAAACTCATCAGACCAAGCTCATCGATCTAAGTAAACTCATCAGACCAAGCTCGGTCTGATGAGTTT
>NW_007754158.1:4509-5741 GCF_000696425.1 Galeopterus variegatus
CTAAAACTAATCAGACCCTAATAATCGATCTAGGAAAAATAATCAGACCAGGCTAATCGATCTACTAAAACTAATCAGACCCTAATAATCGATCTAGGAAAAATAATCAGACCAAGCTAATCGATCTAGGAACACCTATCAGACCAAGCTAATCGATCAACTTAAACTCATCAGACCATCACATCTATCTAAGTAAATTCCTCAGACAAAGACCATCGATCTAAGTAAACTCATCAGGGCAAGCTCATCAATCTAAATTAGCTCATTAGGGCTAGCTCATCGATCTAAATAAACTCATCAGACCAAGCTCATCGATCTAAGTAAACTCATCATAGAAAGCTCATCGATGTATGTAAACTCATTACACCAAGCTCATCGATCTGTGTAAACTCATCAGAGCAAGCTAATCGATCTAACTAAACTCATTAGACCAAGCCCTTTGATCGAAGTAAACTCATCCAACCAAGCTCATCGATCTAAGTAAACTCATCGGACCAACCTAATCGATCGAGGAAAAATAATCAGAACAAGCGTATCGATCTACGAAAAATAATCAGACCCAAATAATCGAACAAGGAAAACTAGTCAGACCAAGCTAATCGATCTAGGAAAACCTATCAAACCAACCTAATCGATCTAGTTAATATCATCACAGCAGGCTCATTGATCGACGTAAACTCATCAGACCAAGCTCATCTATCTAAGTAGACCAGGCTCATCGATCGACGTAAACTCATCAGACCAAGCTCATCTATGTCAGTAAACTCATCAGACCAAGCCTATCGATCTAAGTAAACTCATCAGACCAAGCTTATCGATCTAAGTATACTCATCAGACCAAGCTAATCGATCTTAGTTAACTCATCGCTCAGACCTAATTGATATAAGTGCCTCACCAGACCGAGCTCGTCGATGTATGTAAACCCATCAGACCAAGCTCATCGATCTAAGTAAACTCATCAGGCCAAGCTAATCAATCAAAGTGAACCCATCAGTCAGAGTTAATTGATATAAGTAAACTCATCAGACAAAGTTCATCGATCAAAGTAAATTCATCAGATCAAGCTAATCGATATAAGTGAACTCATCCAACGAAGATCATCGATCCAAATAAGCTCATCAGACCAAGCTCATAAATCTAAATAAACTCATCAGACCAAGCTCATCGATCTAAGTTAACTCATCAGACCAAGCTCATCGATCTAAGTAAACTCATCAGAGCAAGCTATTCG
>NW_007754158.1:6621-8117 GCF_000696425.1 Galeopterus variegatus
TCTAAATAAACTCATTTCACAGAGCTAATCGATCTAAGTAAACTCATCAGACCAAGCTCATCGATCTAAGTAAACTCATCAGACCAAGCACATCGATCCAAGTAACCTCATCCGACCGAGCTCATCGATCTTAGTTAACTCAACGGACTGAGCTCATCGATCTAATTCAACTCATCAGACCAAGCTCATCGATCTAAGTAAACTCATCAGAAAAAGCAATGGATCTGAGAAAACTCATCAGACCAAGCACATCGATCCAAGTAACCTCATCCGACCGAGCTCATCGATCTTAGTTAACTCAACGGACTGAGCTCATCGATCTAATTCAACTCATCAGACCAAGCTCATCGATCTAAGTAAACTCATCAGACCAAGCTCATCGATCTAAGTAAACTCATCAGAAAAAGCAATGGATCTGAGAAAACTCATCAGACCAAGCACATCGATCCAAGTAAACTCTTCAGACCGAACTCATCGATCTAAGTAAACTCTTCAGACCAAACTCATCGATCTCTGTAAACTCATCGGACCGAGCTCATCGATCTAAGAAACCTCAGCAGACCAACCACATCGATCTAACTAAACTCATCACACCAAGCGCATCGATCTAAGTAAACTCACCAGAGCTAGCTCATTGATCTAAATAAACTCAACAGAGCAAGCTCCTCAATCTAAATAAGCTCAAATGACCAAGCTTATCAATCAAATTAAACTCTTCAAACCAAGCTAATCAATCTAATTTATCTCATCAGACCAAGATGTTCGATCAAATTGAACTCATCAGACCAAGCTCATTGGTCTAAGTTAACTCAGCAGACCAAGATGTTCGATCAAAGTAAACTCAACACAGCTAGCTCATTGATCTATATAAACTCAACAGACCAAGCCCATTGATCTAAGTAAAATCAACACACCAAGCTCATCGATCTAAGTAAACTCATCAGACCAAGCACATCGATCCAAGTAAACTCATCAGACCGAGCTCATCGATCTAAGTAAACTCATCAGACCAATCCCATTGACCAATGTAAACACATCACACCAATCTCATCAATCTAAGTATACTCATCAGACCAAGCTCTTTAATCTAACTAAACTCATCAGACCAAGCTTATCGATTTGGGTAAACTCTTCCGACAGAGCTAATTGATCTAAGTAAACTCATCAGACCAAGCTCATCGATCTAAGTAAACTTATCAGACCAAGCTCATCTATCTAAGTAAACTCATCAGAGCAAGCTATTCGATCTAAGTCAACTCATCAGTCCAACCCGTCGATCTAATAAACTCATCACACCAAGCTCATCGATCTAAGTAAACTCATCAGAGCAGGCAAATCGATCTAAATATACTCATCAGATCAAGCCCTTCGATCTAAGTAAACTCATCACACCAAGCTCATCGATCTAAGTAAACTCATCAGACCAAGCTCATCGATCTAAGTAAACTCTTCCCAACAAACTCATCGATCTAAGTAAACTCATCAGACCAAGCTCA
>NW_007754159.1:0-697 GCF_000696425.1 Galeopterus variegatus
GATGTCAGATGGCAATAACGGCTATGGGAAAAAATAAAGTAGAGAAGAGGGAAGGGAGTGGGTGGGGTGGGGTGGTAGAGATTTAACTAGGGAGCCCTCCCTGAGTAGTGACATTTGAGCCATCTCGAATGTCCAAACTCCCTGTCATGGGACTTGAGATCTGAAGGTGGCGAATGAATGAATGAATGAATGAATGAGTCAATTCCTGGAGGTGAGTTGAAGACTCTGGAGAATTTAGGTGAAGGGTGACCTAATGACCTAATAATACACTTTAGAAACATCCATCATTCCACATGCAGAAATCAGCCTGGGAGTGGGGCCGCTGGTGGCTTTCTGTTAGAACTTTGAGTCCATGACCTAAACACATTATTATGCAAATCACTCTTGCAACTTCTTCTTTTAAAGTGTCGATCCCGTTGCCGGTCCCGGTCCGGTACGGGGGCGACACTGAGGGTTGCGATCCGTTGCCGGACACGGAAAAAAGAAAAAAAAAAAAATAAATAAAGTGTCCAGAAAAGGAGGGGCAGGGGACTGAAGGAAGTCGTTCAAGTTATTCAGCCTTATGAACACATGGAAATAAAATTGTCTGCATCTTTACCAGTATTGTCATCATACATGGTTATTTAGAACTGCACATCAGGGCCGCCCGTGGCTCACTTGGGAGAGCGTGGTGCTGATAACACCAAGGCCACAGGTT
>NW_007754159.1:1971-4463 GCF_000696425.1 Galeopterus variegatus
CACTGGGGAGGTCTGGAAGTAGCATTAAGCAGACTCAATGTGTCCAGGATGGAATGATATCGAAGTTGCCACATGAAGGCTATATCAGGATTAGCACGGGGCAGGGGGATGTAGGAGATGGGGGTGCCGGAAGAGTGTCTCAGCAGAGGAGACAGGAAGTGTGGTGAGGAGGCAGAGTCCATTTGAGGGACAGGAAGGGAGGGGAGCCAGAAAGAAGGCGGGAGAGAAAACGCTGGAGGGCTGAACTGGGGCCACCATGCAGACCTCAAGTCCCATGACAGGGAGATTGGACCCAAGGAGTGGTGGGAGACTTTAAAGGGTTTTAACCTACAATTGATGACACATTGCCATATGGTTCCTCTAGGCCAAGAGAATGGGGTGGTTTGGGGGCACACTAGTTAGGAGACCAGTGGAGATCCCAGGCAAGAAATGGTGCCAGCTCAGGGAACCAGCAGTAGGGACAGAAAGCAGGGCAGATGTGAGCAATCTTAGGGAGTGGAATGAGGAAGACTTGGTGGGTGGTGGTGACTCCAGCGGCTGGAGGGTAGCCAAGGGGTCCCAGCTTGGACATTCAGAAGGTGGTAGCATCTTTCCCCTGAAATCAAGGACCCTGGAGGGGGACAGGGTTGGTGCTGGGCCCCTGATACTGGCTGACATCCCCCTTCCCACCCATCTGCTTCTCCCCCAGCAGCATGAGTCCCTGGAGAAACACAACCATGCCCTGCGGAAGGAGATCCAGGCCCTGCAGTCCGAGCTGGTGTGGTGGAGCCGGACCCTGCATGTGCATGAGCGCCTGTGCCCCATGGACCATGCCTCCTGCTTGGCTCCCATGCCCCCTGGCAGCTGGGGCCAGGCTGAGCAGCCTCTGGGCCCTGTACCTAAAGGACAACATGGCTGCCAGGGGCAGTCAGGCCTGTTCCAGGCCCCAGTCTCCTCTCCCCCAGCTCAACAACGCTCTCCAGGTCCTCCACCTCATGATTCTCCCAGCCTCCTTCCATTCCCTCCGCTTTCGCTGTCCCTTGGCCCCGCTGTGGTGACTACACTGCCTGCGCAGCTGTCCCCCAGCTCGGTCCTGTCTGCGTCACCCACAGACTGCAGCCTGCTGCGGTCTTCCTCTAAGCTCAGTGCCCTCCTGCCCAGCCCCCCAGCCCAACCTGCCCCTCCACAGCCCCTTGGGCTGGAGCACCCCACCGGGGGGAAGCTGGAGTCCTCTGTCCACAACCCTTCAACTGCTTTGGGGCATGCATGTCTGCAGAGCAGGGAGCACAAACCTGCTTTCTCAGCAGCAGATTGGCAAGGACTGGATGTAGATTTCAGCCCCCACCCTCTCCTGGCCTTCCCTCTGCTCTCCTCTGCTCAAGTTCATCTCTAATCTCATCCCTGGAGCTGGGCTGGCCCCTTCCTTGGGCTCAGGAGGCAGCTGCAGCACACAAGCATCTCCTCCATTGCTACTGGGGGCTTTCCTTCTTGGCTGACCAGCTGGCCCAGGATTTCACCAGGGAAAAGAAAGCCATCACTGAGTGCCTACCACTGTAGCAGGGCTTGTCACTGCCACTATATTATTTCAACCTCACAGTCACCCTGCAAAATCAAGATTATCACTCTGCTTTTCCAGAAAAAGAAACAGAAGCTCAGAGAAGCCAAGTGATATGTCTGAGGTCACACAGCTTTTCTTGAAACACCACCATCTGCTTCTCCCATCTGCTGGTGAGATCTGGTCCAGGTGCCTTAGGGGCTGAAGTCCTGCAAATAGGGCTGCTGTGCAGAGGTTTGGTGCTAGGAGCAGAGAGGGGCTCTCCCCTCTGCTTTATGATTCCTGGAGCCAGAGCCCTGCAGTCCTAGAAACCCCACCCTGGCTGGGACCTGCCTGTGTAGAGTCCAAGCCTTTGGGGAAGGCCAAGCAAAAGCCCAGGAGTAGACTCTTTATTCCCCTAGTTGTGTTTTCAGTACCAAGAAATGGAACCTGTGGGTTGGAGTTAGGGAGAGGCCCGGACCAGGCCCCTCTGAGATTTCTGCAGGCTGGGCACCCATAGCCATACCAAGACCTTGTGGAGATTCCACAGGCTCAGTTCTCCAGGCTGTTTCAAAATAGCTTTCTGCTCCCCTGACTCCCAAGGCTGTGGCGGATGTACTTCTGAGAGCCATTTCCGAAGGCCCTCTACCCGAGGCCAATTACACATGGTTCACGGATGGATCCCCATTCAGAATTGGGTATAAACATTATGCAGGCTATGCTGTGGTTTCTTTAGACTCAATTGTAGAAGCCCAGCCATTACCATCCGGTACCACTAACCAGCAGGCTGAACTCATTGCGGCCACTCGGGTCTGTATACTTGCAGAAGGTAAATCCCTTAACCTATACACAGATTCCAAATATGTTTTCCACATACTCATATCCCATGCAGCAATTTGGAAAGAAAGGGGATTACTCAATACAAAAGGCAATGCCATAACTAATTCTGTCTTAATAGACAAGCTCCTTGAAGCCTCTC
>NW_007754159.1:7690-8145 GCF_000696425.1 Galeopterus variegatus
TGGAAATAAAATTGTCTGCATCTTTACCAGTATTGTCATCATACATGGTTATTTAGAACTGCACATCAGGGCCGCCCGTGGCTCACTTGGGAGAGCGTGGTGCTGACAACACCAAGTCAAGGGTTAAGATCCCCTTACTGGTCATCTTTAAAAAAAAAAAAAAAGAACTGCACATTGATTATCGTCAGAACCCGACATTCAGCGGAACAGAACCTAGTAATGCTGACTCAGGGATGCCAAACAGGACATACCAGTAAATCCTCCTACAGTGCCCAGAACTCACCCACCAAAGTATGTGGGATTCGCCCCACAGTGTTTTGGTGGGTAAGTTCTGGACACTGGGGAGGTCTGGAAGTAGCATTAAGCAGACTCAATGTGTCCAGGATGGAATGATATCGAAGTTGCCACATGAAGGCTATATCAGGATTAGCACGGGGCAGGGGGATGTAGGAGAT
>NW_007754160.1:0-433 GCF_000696425.1 Galeopterus variegatus
TAATTCAAGGGGCCGCCAGAAGCACACAGGCTGGATGGCATGAGACAAAGTCTCCCTCCTCATGGTAGGACCCCACGGCTGATCACAGGTGTGCACGTGGGAAGGGGGCTGGCCTCCTGCTCAGCGCCTCTGACCCCAGCCTGGGAAGGTATGAAGAGGGTCCCTTCGTAGCCACGATCCTGCTTACAAAGCCAACGATTTAGAGAACCTCCAGGATGACGTGAGACTGCGGTCTCCCGTGAAACAGGATCTTTTTCTATGTTTTTAACTTTTTCCTGCCTTGTTTTTATTTCATCTAAAACTTATTTCACAGCTTTGTGGTAGACATATGATTTATCCCTTGTCCTTCCACCAGCAAAATTCCACATCACGGTCCACATGTTTTCACGCCATCTCTCTCTACCTACCAGAAAACCCATCCACTCTCTGTTGA
>NW_007754160.1:3991-8144 GCF_000696425.1 Galeopterus variegatus
TTAAATCTAATAAGAGTTTAATTTTAAGCCATAAAGATACTACTTCACATGTATTTTCTGTGACTCTCAGAGTAAAAGCATGATGTGGTACCTTTTGTGTACCCCATATAAGATAAGAATTGCTTTAATTCAACATCACCCCCACATCCCAGGCTTTATTAATAGAATCTGGGGGTTTAGACCAGTTTGTTTTTATTAAATTACTATTTTTCTATAGAATATAATTCTATATTACGTTTGAAAGTTTCAGTACATTTTCAAACTAAATCTATAACAAACTTATGGGTTTTATGCTATATTTAGTAGATTTCATTGTTCACCATTTGTCCTTTTAAACCAAAATTCTCCATTCACTAATAGTGATTAATTTATTGGTTGGCTAGAGGACATCTAAAACATTTATTACGAGAATAGCACATTAATGCCTATTTCTTGAGCCTTGCATATTTAAGAATATCTTTCTGTTGTCTTCACATGAAAAAACTGGGCATATATTTTGGGGTCTGAACTGTTCTCTTTTAAAACAGCAAATGTTTTTCATCAGATTCTGGTATTTAATGATTCTCTGTGGGCGTCCTAATTTCTGAACTTTTGTAGGTAACCTATGTTTTCCACCTGAATGCCTGTTGGATTTTCCCCCCCTGATCCTAGCAATTCAACAATATTATAATGACACCTCATGTCACTGAGGCCTCGTCTGGCAAACTCTTCGAAACTGCATGCTCAGGTCTGTTTTCCAGCCCAAGCTCGGGAATGTTCCACCCCTCCCCCGGGGCATCTTTGATGATTATTTGGTCGGCTCCCCTTGTTTTGTCTGCATCCTGGGGTCAGCCCGGCCAGCCTTCTCTATCCCTCTCTCTCCTTCCCATGCTGAGTGGTCATCACGTGCCATGCGTGGTGCTAAACTCTCACACGTATCTGCTCGCTATCCCGCCGCACTACTCTGAGCAGGTGGCATGGCCACTGCTTCGTAGATGAGACTTGTCCCAGGGTCCACACGTGCTGCGGCTGGACTTCAAGTCCACGGCAGACCCCACAGCTCACAGCCTTTCATCTCCACAGTCTCGTCCTTTCTCTCCATCCCACCTTTCCTATGTGGTTTCCTTTTGTCCTCATTCTCAGAGAGCATCTCGGGTCTGTCTCCCTCACTACTGATCACAGTCTCCAGGGTGTCATTTCTGCCCCTTATGGTATCCACGTGGATTAATTCAGCACTGAATTTTTCATTTCCTTTAGTACTTCCTTATTTTGCTTATCTCCCTTTTCTTCACATACTGTGTGGGTTCCATATCAGTCTAGTCCCCCTTTGACATTTTGTTCCTGTTTCAAAAAAGCAATTCGATTTTTCATCCTACAAAGGATGATAATTTTTTACTAACGTGTTTCAGTGGTTTTTGTAGAAAAAGATCACTTCCAGTGAAATTTCAGCACGAGGTCTGCTTTGTCTGGTCTATAAAATTTTTTTCAGAGACTCCCCCTTTCCCTGTCTACTTGTCCAAAACGCAGAACTCTATCCAGCACAAGAGCACACTGTGTGTCCATGTGCCATCCAGGGAGGAGCAGGGGACTGCACAGTCCCTCGCTCAGTCACCAGTGTCTACCTGCATCTAGTATGTCTTTGCCGAGCTACCGAGGGAGCTTTGCCTACCCTCACTGTCTGACCTTCTGACCCTTTGTAAAATTCAAGGACCTGAAAAGCAGCAGCCCTCAGGGTGCCTTGCCACCAGGGCTCTTCCGGACTCTGTCCCCTTCAGTTGGGCTTTATCCGAGGCACCACACTCTCCAGAATGCAACGTTCTCCCTTAGATACCCCAGACCCAGCCACTAGCTCTAACAACAGAAGTATATCTATGAGGAAAAGGGAGTCAGGATTTGGCTGTGTCAGCAAGCAGCACTGGAGAGTCCAGGCATGGCGGGTTCTGGTGGCCACAGATGTGGAGTTTCCGTGCCGGGGCCGAGCGTGGGGCAGGCTGGCCGCTGCCCGAGGCCCTGCGGAGGTGGCCAGACCCTGCATCCTCCCCTGAGTTGTGTCAGCCCTTCGGCCTGTGGAAACTCTCCCCAAACTGCCAAGAGATTGCTGGTCGTCCTAGTTTGGGGGTTGTGAATATACTCTTTTCTTATAAATCGATAGTTATTTTGAGGAGTTTAGGGGGACTGAATCAGGAGCCACCAGCCATGTGACCTTTCACATTAGAAAACCGCTTAGCATTAGAAATCCTCCCCCCAATACAAGAAGTCACTGAGTCACCGGCCAACTCCAGGGTAGCTTAGCACTGAAAGTTTCAAGAGTCTAATCCACAAACAGATAAAAGGGAATGATAATGATGTCATTAAAGTGCCACTGCATTGTAAGGACATCTCATCCTGGCCAGTCCGTAGTTGGGACATGCACTTTGTAAAGCAGATCCAGGGGAAACAACGCTGTGCGCGTTTCTTGTTCTTTTTAAGTTTTTTTTTTGTTTGTTTTTAATTTTTATGGGGTACAGCGTGTTGTTTCAATATGTGCGTATATTGTATAATGATCTACTCAGGTCAGATAGCACACCCATCACTAAACATTTGTCATCTATCGGTAGTGCTTCCCTTCCACATCCTCTTTCCCAGCTATTAGAAGCACATCATACAATATTACTAGCTACAGTCACCCTAAAACACCAGAACTTATTCTTCCTGTCTACCTGTAGCTTTGTTCCCACTAATCCATCTCTTCCCCTCCCGCTGCCTCTGGTAACCATTATTCTAAACTCTACTTCCACGAGAGCCACTTTTTTAAAAGATTCCACATATAAGTGAGATTACATGGTATGGCTTCTCTTGTTCTTGACCCTTCTCAGGAGTCCAGGGTGACTCATTCAGAATGCAGGATGTCTACTCATTAGGGGATACCCTCCTGCCAGCATCGCAGTCCCAGAATCACATGCTGTTCTGGAGGCCCACTCCGATCCCCCATGGAAAGGCCTTCCCTGGGAGCCCTGGGCTAGCGGGCACTAGACTATACTCAGTCTGGTGGGAACAGCATCTATCCAAAGCAATGGAACCCGAAGATTCCCTTTATCCCCAGGACAACTGGGTTTATTCGCCATGTCTGGGTATTCAGTGAGGAAGCAGCAAAAAGTACTCACACTATTTGTTTTTTGAGATAAACGTATTATTTCAACAACAACGACAAAACTCGACTGCTGAGAGAACCAGGTGTGACAATGAGCTGCTGCTCAGGAATCAGCAGGGTTTCACTGCCGGTTTCAGCAGCCGTCATCAAACTCTCTGGATACTTAAAGGCAAATCATGTGCGCATCTGGCTGGCCATAGCTGCTGCTTACCTCTGCTTCCCTGGGCGAGGCCCCGTGTCCCCCATGCCTGTGTCCTTTAGAGAGCACACACCCATCCCCTCAGCTTTCGTTCTTGTCTGCCAGGTGGGAGATGACCCTCTGCATCAGCCATCAGGGAAAGCTCCTGCAAACCCTTCTGCTGAACCAACCTGAAACTCAACATGGGGCCGAGGTCTCCTTCAGTGTTCCCTGTGCTCACAGGACTTGGATTCTAGACATTTGGGGCCTCAGATAGTTTCTGGAAAGAACATGGACTTTGGGCATAAAAAATCCTGGGTTAAAAAATCTGAACTCTGACACTTACTCATAGCTAGCCAGCTAGATGATGTTTCTCAGCCTTCAGTTCCTCCTCTACAAATTGAGGGGATTATGACAGTTCCATGAAGAAATGTACGTAGCGTGTCTAACAGCCTTGCACAGAGGAGACATGCTAGCCTCGCTTCTTCTCCTCTCTGCTTGGCTTTGACATTAGAATAGGTGACAAGTCCAGCCAAAAGGCCACGTGGGAGCAATGAGGTACACCCACATTCTTTTCCACATCCCAAAAATCTTCTGGCTGAACAAAAAGCTATTGAATGTGACTTGCAACAACAGACCCTGATACTTAACGTTCCTCAGTGCCTTTGGTGCCTGGGGCAGCGTGGGAGATAACGAGCTAGAATTGGGCCTTCAAGAGACCTGCTTTGCTAAATAGCCCAGGAGTGGGCCTCTGGTGGCATTTGTGAGGGCCTCTGGTCCATAAGGCGCTTTGGAGGTGTCATGAGACCCTGGATATGGCACAGCTCTTTCTGGTCAGCCTGTTGGAGCAGCCGTGGGTGCCGTCC
>NW_007754161.1:0-8144 GCF_000696425.1 Galeopterus variegatus
TGAAAGGACACCCTCTGTGTGGCATTCAAGATGCGTCAGTGTCTCCCCAAACCTACCCTTCCAACCAACCTCTTTTCCCTGCTAATCAAACACGGCACTTAAAGTGCTGCTCGTGTGTCCCTTGATGCATGGATACCTCACAGATGAAAAACATGGATTAAGTTTTCCACCCAAAATGGCTGCATATCCACCTCCCGAGCCCAGCGGCTGCCGTGCCCTACAGCCCCTGACATGGAACAGCAGCGGACTCCAAGCTCAGCTCCCTCTTGAACAAACGGGTCTGTACCTTCTTCCTACCAAGAGAACAAACCGAAAAGCAATCTTGGTTAAATCCTTCCCACTGGAGACACCCAGGAGAAGGGCTGGAAGAGGAAGGGACTAAAAATAAGGATATTCTACCAAAGCGATGACCACACACATCATTTGTGCATATTCTACTAAACAATACTCCTCAAACCCAATCAATCCAACTGGTGAGCACCACCAACAGCAAAAATGAATTCAAAGAAAAAGTAGCATCATTTCCTATCCCAAACCCATTCCTGGAACCTGTCAAAGGCACAGCACAGGGCTCAAGGCCTTCTAGCCCCCCTCGCTACCCCCTTGACCTGCCCTCCGGGCCTCATAGCCGTAGACTCCCACCTCTCTGAGATGGGGAAGCAAGACAAATTTTCTAGCTTTGCATCATAATTATGAATATACTTCCCTGTAGGCCCCAATTTGAGATCTGTGAATTTTACTGAATTATATTGTAGTGACATTAGGAAAAGCCTTGTAAATGAGTCCTTAAAAATTACCACTGCATAAGGCACATATTTGTCATTCACAAAACTGATATATCCCTCAGGAGAAAACCAACTAAATAAATAAACCTCAGCTTTGTTCTGGCATCTTCCTATCCATTATCACTACTGCTCACTCTGAATCCCTCTCTGGCAAATTCAACCCCGCTCTCTCTACCACTGGCTTATTAACCTCACCCCCAAGCACATTTTTGCTCCCCCATCATAAAAACATCACCACCACCACCAAAATTCTTCTCTTTATCATTAAACCATCAAATTTCCTGGGGACAACAGTCCACACACTGCTTCAACCTTGGCTCTTTTTTCTACTTATTCTCTGCAATCTGGCCTCTGTCCCTTTCTCTGCAAACTGCCCTAAGCTGCCCCGTGGGCTCGTCCCCAACAACCCCTGCTGACTCTGATCCTGCTGTCTATGCCTCTGAAGTGTGCTCCTCCCTGGCATGCAACAAGCTAATTCCTTTCTGGATCTCCTGCCTGCCTCTGTTGTGCAAAACCTCTGCCTGGGCACAAAAGGTAGGATACAAAACAGAAATCAAAGTAATTCATAATGATAAAAACGGTGATGTCATCTACACGTTGAAGAGGAACAGATATTATTACCCAGTTTTCTATTTGCTGAGGAAGTGATAAGGAAAAGTATGTCTCCCAAGGCCAGAGCTCATGTTCTTTATAATCTGATACTCTAGGTGGTTCGCCTGCCATCACTTTCCAGTTTGAAGAATAATTCTAAATATGGGCTAAAGTCACAAGAAGAGTGAAGGGCAACTGTCAAGCGGCAGGCTGGGGAAAGGCCCCTGCCATCCACTTCAGAGCCAGGGCTCTGGGAAAGGGCACACAGTGTGCAGACCAGAATCTCCTCCGGACCCTGCCTGCCCAGCCCTGCTTTTCACCCCCAGCACCTCTGGTGAGGCTGGCCATTGGCCTCGGCTGGATTTCTTGGCCACAGCTTGTGCCTCCCCTCTCCTGTCCAGCAGGTGTGTGCTTAGCCTCTGGGTACATGCCCTGACTAATCACTGGAACACAAGTCCTCGTCCTGGTCCAGCCTCCAGGACACTAAGGAGTTGCTAAAGGAAGACTGAAGAGTTATGAAGAGTCGTAATGCTCTTCGCAACCGATCCAGACACTTGCTGCATGAGCTCCACTGCCACCTGCACGACTGTGACTGAATGTCTCAAAGCCAGAATCTTCCTCCCCCAAAAGTAGAATAGGGCAGCAACCAGGAGCTTCAGTTGTCCTCAGAAAGCCTATCACCCACTACCCCTTCATCGTCTCATATTGCATCTTCAGCTGCTCCACAGAAGCTCAGCCAGGCCTGTGCTGGCGTAAGGTCCTAGGCACAGAGAGACAAGGGGATGCCTGAGACAAATGGCTTCTGGGTCAGAGCTTCTTAAGGAGCAGAGGCTCAGGCTCAGTGATCTACTGAAAATTGGGCCTGGCAGGAGAGTTCAGGGGGAAACAGTGAGACTTTTTAAAATGGGAAAATACAGCACAGTAGTACCTAAGAAAAGCAAAGCAATGTAGGGTAGAATATGAAAAATCAATTATGCTCAGGACCTAACAAGGTAAGAGAATGGTTTGTTTTATACATTTCAGATACAGGCTGGTTTCAGATACATAATAATGTCTTGAGAAAATTGTCTTTGTCCAGTTTTTCCCCCAGCTGATTTCACTGTCTTGCTCTTTTTTGGTGATATCTACCCCAACTGATTCTCTGATTATTTTTTGCACCAAACACTAACCATCAGGGCTATTCCTAGGACATAACAGGCTCTTGATACATTGCTGCTAACTAAATGAAGGTCCCAGGCAGCTGTTTGACTTGAGGTATTTGTTTTCAATGTTCTACAAAATTATACTTTTGTTCCTGGGGGAAAGCCAACATGCATGTGTTTGTATGGATTTTGAGATTTGGTCACATGCATTTTTCCTCTTAAGAAAGGAAAAGAGACAGCTAGATCTATAATAAAAAAAAAAAAATTAAAGAGCCCCTTTAATAGTATCTCCACCCAACCCCCAACTTGGAATTTAGCCATCTGGAAACCTTACCAGCTGGAAATAACAAATACAGAAATAACACACATTTGCTTAATAGTTTTATAATAAAGATTCTCTAAAACTTTGACATGTCAAGCATCTATTTTACTTATAGTCACCCATCTATCCACCCAAAAAATACATATTTCTCACTCAATGCCAAGTATTATCACTAGAGTTGAAGATGCAGACACCAATAAAATTTGCTCTCTATCCTAACAAAGTTAGAAAATATATCTGAAAACTCATACAATACAAAATACCAGATGCTTTATAAGAGGTGCATAATGAAGGACCATGTGGGCATTTAACTCAGCCTGTGGATGCTGGGTGAGGGGAGAAGATGCGGCAACTTGAAGACAGGCTTCATGGGAGGTGACAGGCCACAACAATGCTGTGACATCTCAACTCCGAAGTCCATCTACCAGCCAGAAACCAACCAGCTTGGGACCCCATGATGACTTTCATGGTGGCCAGAGCCAGCATCTATGCAGGAGGCGAACTCATAGTGCCCAAGCGAAGCTGTCTCAGGACTGGGAGCTGCCTTCTCCAGCACCTCAAGGGAGCAGACTACATGACAGAGGTAATGGCACAAGTGCCCAGAGACCTGAGATTTTATCTTCGCTCAAAGAGGCCCCTCAGCTGGCTGTGCTGCAGGATAAAGAATTGCAGGTGAGCTAAACAGCTTCTGAATGGCTTATAAATCTTGCTTACATGCTATGCTCAGAAAGCGTGAGCTGCACCCAAACACTCTTGGTAGTTTCTCAGGACCAAGGACATGAGCAATATCTACCACCAAAAGCAACAGTAAAATAGTTATTCAACAGATATTTTTAGGTACTTAGAAAAAGGTTCACTTTTCATTTATGTAGAGGGAAAACTATGAGGATATTCAGCCATCGGTCAGACAGAAACAGCTGAGTCCTGTTTCTACTTATTGACCACTGGGCTCCAGACTGAAGACTCTGACCCCAGGTGCTGTCTGCCTGGTACCCCAATCCCACCAATATTGTGGGTGACTTCAACACACTTGATGACCAGATGGAACCTTAGTCTTTCAGTTCACTGACCTCTTAATTGCAAAGGCTTTCACTCTATTTCCTTTATTCCCAAGCCATTCACTGGGCCTCAACATTTCTTTACGTCTGGAAATCTTAAATTTGAAGCAATCGGATTACAAACTCCTGTTTTAACTCTTTCTCTTGGTAATTCCACAATATTTGTTTCTATAATTCATAGACTCTCCCTCCTGGTTTCTGGCGTTTCTGCTCCTTATTTTTAGCTTTTTATTCCTCCTCCACATCCCTCCTCCCATCAACATACACCTATGTTTCTTTTCTTTCTTCCAATAGGGTTGCACCACAATTTTTGGTTAAATCAATATTCACTGATGAGGTCACTTTGACTATGTTAACTCAGCTTTGTTCAAAGCTGAGTTCTGCTGTTTAATTTTTGTTTTCCCTGGAATTTTATTCATCTTTTGACTTGCCTATTTTGTTTATAGCAATCATCAATTAATCCTCAGACCCTCCTATAGAAGTATAAATCTCTCTCAAGACAGTCATATACATTAGGTAATCCATCGGTTCCAAACTTTTTCTTGGATATTCCCTCTTGTGAACAAATCTTCAGCCTCCTGCTCCACCTGGACAGGTTGTTCTCTCGGTCAGCTCTCCAGCTGCCACTTGGATCTCTTCATCATTCTGGAAAGCCCTTTGTTTCTCTTTTGTGTTGGACAGTTCCTGGTTCCCACGCATTGCTCTTCCTTTACTCCTTCACTTAGAGTTCATCCTCTAGTAACTTCATGAGAAAGGGCACAGAGCAATTAAACTGTTACATCTCAGATTTGAAGATGTGTTTATTCTATATCCATACTTGATTGGTAATTTGGGAGGAAGCAGAATTTTATGCTGAGAATCATTTTCGTTCACAATTTTGAAAACAATGCTTCACTGTGTTGCCGGTGAGAAGACGTTCTAATTCTAGGACCTTCATGTGTCATGATTTTTCTCTCTACAAGCTATTAGGATTCTTTTTCCCTCTGGTATTCTGAATTTCACAATGATATGCCTTGATGTAGCTCTTTCCTTCAATCTCTATGTTGGTCACTTAGTGTGAGTTTTCAATCTAGAGATTCATTTAATCAGTTCTTAAGTATTTTATCCCATTATTCCTTTGATCACTCCTTTCCGTCCTGTTTCCTTTCTCTTTCTAAAATTCATACTAATTGGATATTAGACTTCCTAAACTGATCCTCTAATTTTTATTTTTTTTCCTCCTTAACTTCCATCACTTTACTTCTGTTCTATATGCTAGGAAATATTTTTACTTTTATTTCCCAAACCTTAAATTAACTTATTTTTATCCTATTATACATTTTCCCAACATTTTACTTCGAAAAACTTCAAAACCACATGAAAATCATAAAAAATAGTACAATGAATATCTGTATCTGTATAGTCTCTGACTAGATTTACCAATTGTTAACATTTTATTGCATCATCTTTTTATGTATGCATCTTTTCTTTTTGACAAATTTAAAATGTGACATTTCAGCCCTAAATACTTTAGAATGCTTCATTTCACACTATGTAACCATAGTACCATTATCACATTAAAGAAATTTAACACTAATATTACAATATCTAATATACAATCCATATTCAAATTTCCCTAATTTTCCCAGGAATGTCCTTCCTCATTTGCATTTTCCCCATTCCAGGATCCAATCAAGGATCATGCATTTCACATAGCTGTCTCATCACTTTATCTCCTTTCAGCTGATACAAATCATTGAGTATTTCCTGCAGTTCCTAACTCCGCCACAATAGCAATTTCTCAGTTATTTCAAAACTAGTGGTAAACCTCAAAAGTTAGTGATAGTGTTCCCTGATCTTTTGCTCTTCCAGTCCTTTAAATGGTTTGGTAAGCATCTAACACAGTGAATTAAATCCCTTTCAGTTTGAAATATTCAATAATTGGGCCGGCCCGGTGGCACACTCGGTAGAGTGCGGCACTTGGGAGCGCGGCGGCGCTCCCGCCGAGGGTTCGGATCCCATATACAGACCAGTCCGCTCACTGGTTGAGCACGGTGCAGGCGCGACACTGAGGGTTGCAATCCCATTGCCGGTCACAGTACGGGCGCGACACTGAGGGTTGCGATTCCGTTACTGGTCACGAAAAAAGACCAAAAAAAGGAAAAAAAAGAAATATTCAATAATTGGTTCTCAAACATTTTGGTTTCAAGACCTCCTTGTACTACTCTATTGTTGAAAAATCTGCAAAATCTTTTGTTCTTGTGCTAAGGGCACCTACCATATTATAAATTAAAATTGAAAAAATTTAAATATGCATTAATTCACTTAAGAATAACAACAGGAATCAATAATATGTATTATATTATCACAAAATACTTTATGGAAAAAAAAAGCCTCTATTTTCCAAAATGAAAGAACAATTTACTGGGAAGAGTGACACTGTTTTACATTTTTGCAAATTTCTTTAATGTCTGCCTGGATTCTCGTATCTGTTATGATACATCAACCCGACTGAAGTACATAAAGAAAATCTACCCTTACATAGATATGTAGTTGGAAAAGGAAGAAATATTTTAATAGCCTTTGCAGATAATTGTAGAAACTTTCGTGATACTACAGCAAAATTTGACAACTGGTCATTTCTTAAGGGTTAGTTGCAATGCAGAATCTGAAACTACATCAATGAGCTTTTCTTACTCTGTTACTTTAAAATCCATTGTTTAATTTACACTTTGAATGGATCTTTTAACTATGTATGATTCTGTAACACCATGCATTGGTCATCTGGGAAATATCAGTTCACTGAGTTATGCACATCTTCCAAATGTTAACACATTTCATTATACATATCAAAAAATTACATTTATTAATATCACGACCAACCTCTTAAGTATTGGGAACTGGCAGGTCTTGGTAGCAGATACAAAAGTTTTCCAAAATCCTAATTTTTGCTTGAAAGCTTGAATTTTAATATTGGCAACAAAAGCTTTCCATAATTTTCCTTTAGAAAGTGACTGCCAAATATCCAAGTCTGAATAACCATATTTATAGGTCATTCTTTTAAGTAAAAATGGTATGCCATGAAAGTGGCTAGTTGAGTTTGAAAGCCAAACAAGCAGCACACAAGTGCTTTCTTAGAGGTAACTATCACACTTCAGTTTGTGACAGGAGTTCTATATATGCACTGTCCATTTGATCATGCATAATAAAAAGACATGTGTACTCAAGGGTAGAGGAGTTTAATAAGAATAATGTTTACTGCTTCAACAAGGGAAACTGCTTTTTGTTTTTCTACTGCAGGTGCTTTGTGGCAATGAAGAGTAAAGCAACTACAGTATGGAGCCACTGCACTGATCATGCTAAAGTGCCAGCAGTTTTACCCAGCACTCCTTGTGCACGATTTTTGAAAATGTCAACACAGGGAAAAAGACAAAGGCAGGAGTGTCCTAACAGCCCCCCTTCTTCTACATCTTCCAGCCAGATGAAAATAATTTTATTCTTGGAGTTTTGCTCTGCTTGTCTGAACAGTCATCTCCCCTCTCCTTTCCCTCCATCCCACCCTACCCCAATTTATTGTTCAGGTTTTGGATGTCATCTCCTCTGGAAAGCACTTTCTACCTCCCTTAAACTAGGTTAGACTGCCCTCCTAAGCACTTCCATGGCCCCTGTAAGCTACGGTAAGTGAGTGTTAGCAGGAGCTCCTCAGATATTCCCTTCCCCACTGGTGCCTCTCTCCATCCTGGCAAGCACTCAAGAATTATTCTTAATTTGCTCACTAAACTGTTAAAGCTCTCTCTTTAAAGCTGGCCGATGCACCTTGATAACACAGCACTTTGAATTTTAGACCCCAATGTCATGTTTAACATGTAAAAGGTGTCTGGCTTCTATTGTTTACATGTCTGGAAGAGAACAGAGTTTTATGTTTTTGAGTCCCAGCCTGAATACCTGACAACCCCCAATATGTCTGTCATTTGGATAAAGGTCCACAGTCCACCAGGGAGGAGGCATAATGGCCATGTACCCAGACAGCTGAAGGTAACAGGGTCCACTTCTGGTCAGGGCTGCTGCTCTGTACTAGCAGAACCTGCCTATGCAGGAAACTCTCTACCTTCTAGTCAAACAAGAAAAGCCTCAGCTGTCTTGCAGTTACCACCACTTTCAGCCTTTAGCTCGTGCTGAATCCCACCTAGAGTGATGGGACTTCAGCCCTCACCAGCCCTCTTTTGCTAGCAATCTTACTACTTGTTTTCCCCACCGGGTTTAGGTG
>NW_007754162.1:0-419 GCF_000696425.1 Galeopterus variegatus
ACCGAGCTCATCGATCTAAGAAAACTCATCAGACCAAGCTCATCGATCTAATTAAACTCATGAGACCAAGCTCATCGATCAAATTTAACTCATCAGAGAAAGATAATCGATCTAAGTAAATCATCAGACCAAGCACATTGACCTAAGTAAACTCATCAGACCAAACTCATCGATCTAAGTAAACTCATCAGACTGAGCACATCGATCTAAGTAAACTCATCAGACCAAGCACATCGATCTAAATAAACTCATCAGACCAAGCACATTGATCTTACTAAACTCAGCAGACCAAGCACATCGATCTAAGTAAACTCATCAGACTGAGCTCACCGATCTAAATAAACTCATCACACCAAGATCTTCGATCTAAGTAAACCCATCAGACCGAGCTCATCGATCTAAGAAAACTCATCAGACCA
>NW_007754162.1:5125-6132 GCF_000696425.1 Galeopterus variegatus
ATCGATCTTGGTAAACTCCTCAGAGAAAGCTATTCGATCTAAGTAAACTCATCACACCAAGGTCATTGATCTAAGTAAACTCATCAGACCAAACTCATCGATCTAAATAAACTCATCAGACCAAGCAAATCGATCTAACTAAACTCATCACACCAAGCTCATCGATCTAAGTAAAATGATCAGACTGTGCTCATCGATCTGAGTAAACTGATCAGACCAAGCTCATCGATCTTAGTAAACTCATCAGAGAAAGCTATTCAATCTAAGTAAACTCATCAGACCAAGCACTTCGATCTAAGTAAACTCATCACACCAAGCTCATCGATCTAATAAACTCATCAAACCAAGCACATTGATCAAAGTAGAGTCATCAGAGAAAGCTAATCCATCTAAGTAAACTCATCCGACCAAGCCCTTCGATCTAAGTAAACTCATCAAAACAAGCTCATTGATATAAGTAAACTGATAAGACCAAGCTCATCGATCTAAGTAAACTCATGAGACCGAGCTCATCGATCAAATAAACTCATCAGACCAAGCGAATGGATCTAAATAAACTCATCATACCAAGCCCTTCGATCTAAGTAATCTCATCACGCCAAGCTCAACGATCTGAGTAAACTGATCAGACCGAGCTCATCGATCTTGGTAAACTCACCAGAGAAAGGTATTCGGTTTAAGTAAACTCATCAGACGAAGCACTTCGATGTAAGTAAACTCATCACACCAAGCTCTTCGATCTAAGTAAAGTGATCAGACTGTGCTCATCGATCTGAGTAAACTGATCAGACCGAGCTCATCGATCTTAGTAAACTCATCAGAGAAAGCTATTCCATCTAAGTAAACTCATCAGACCAAGCACTTCGATCTAAGTAAACTCATCACACCAAGCTCATCGATCTAATTAAACTGATCAGACTGTGCTCCTTTATCTAAGTAAACTCATCAGACTGAGCTCATCGATCAAATAAACTCATCACACCAAGCTCATCGATCCAAGTAAACTC
>NW_007754162.1:7793-8144 GCF_000696425.1 Galeopterus variegatus
TCGACCTAAGTAAACTTATCGGACTGAGCTCATCGATCTATTTAAACTCTTCAGACCAAGCGCATCGTTCTAAGTAAACTCATCAGAGAAAGCTAATGGATCTAAGTAAACTCATTAGACTAAGCCCTTCGATCTAAGTAAACTCATCACACCAAGCTCATCAATCTAAGTAAACTAATCAGACCAAGCACATTGATCTAATTAAACTCAGCAGACCAAGCACATTGATCTAAGTTAAATCATCAGACCAAGCAATTCGATCTAAGTAAACTCATCACACCAAGCTCATTGATCTCAGTAAACTCATCACAACAAGCTCATCGATCTAAGTAAACTGATAATACCAAGCTC
>NW_007754163.1:0-1316 GCF_000696425.1 Galeopterus variegatus
AAAAAAAAAAAAAGTTGCATCCTGTTTTCTAGAGAAACGGTGATTCAATACACAGTTCTGGATACTGAATTTTAGTAATACAGAATCAGACTAAAAAATGGGCAACTAGCATTATCAGAGGAATAGCATAAAGAATTCAACATTTTGAGTCAAATAATCTGGACGAAAGCCCTAATTCCTAACTACTCTCTACTGGTATGATTTTAAACAAGCCACTGAATTTCTCTGCTTCTAAGAGTCTTCTCTGCTTTGGGAGAACAATATTATTGGGCCCACCTACCTCACAGAGCTGCTTTGAGGACCAAAGAAGATAATATTGGGAAAGCATTTTGTAAACACAAATGTAAACTGTTGCTACTCTTATTAATCTTGACCACAATACAAATGGAAATAAAAAAGCATTAAATAAAAATTATTTTGAGTGGATATAAGTAGCCCCTGCTCACAAGGAGCTCATAGTCTGGAAAGNATAAAGAAAAATGGAGTTTTGAATTTTCAAGAAGCCCAAGAGTTGAAATGAGGTATCCTGAGAATGCAGTAAAGATTTAACAAAAGGGATGAATATTCAGTGAGAGAGAGTCCTGGGAAAAGGGTAGAAAGTCAAGGCCTAAAGGGGTACTAGCCAGTGAGAAATTCCTCATAGTCTGATATAACTCCAGGGTTGGCAAACTCTTTCACTAAAGGGCCAGATAGTAAATATTTTTGGCTTTGAGGCTGGGACTGTGTTACAACTATCAACCCTGCCTCTGTAGTGGGAAAGCCTTTCAGCCATAGACAATGGGCAAATGAAAACAAAAACAGGTGGCCACTGGATTTGGCCCACAGATCGAAGTTTTCAAATCCCTGGGATAGCTAGCTACTTTTTAAGTCAGTGCTTTCTAATACTCAGTTTTATGTTGTATGTCATTTTGGTTGTGGTATAATTACCTTTTTCACCCCAAACCTTTAGTAAACATTTAATACACAACTGCTTGTGATAAGGCTGCTTTGGGTAGGAGGAAAGAAAGCGTAGGTATTACCATAAGCCTGAGCAGAGGAAGACAGAAAGAAGAGAGCAGTCACAGGAGGCCGAGTGGGGTACAGAATTCAGTGAAAGACCGAAATCAGGGAAAAAAGTAAAATGAAAGTCTCCACAGGACCCCTTAAGAGACCCTAAATATTTAAGGGAAACTGAAGGACTTAGAGTACACCCAGGCATCAAAAGCTTGAATTCCACAAGAAAAAGAAAAACCATACTACTTCTCAAAGTTTCATAGCATAAATATACAAAAATATAGTAATGCTTTGAAACAATAGTGCCTGTGCACAGCACTGAG
>NW_007754163.1:5962-8144 GCF_000696425.1 Galeopterus variegatus
TTTGTGCAAGTGAGCACAGCTACCATCTGGAAGCATATTCCCAAATACAAACCAAAGAGGAAGTTGCATTCTCCAGTCACGTTAAAATAAAGAATTTTGACACTGAAGAATAATTATTAATTCATAATGGTTTAAAGATAGTATAGAACCTTTGATGAAGGATACTCATATGCATACAAGGATACCAATTTCACCATAAGTTTGCCTAAACTTATCATTATTTCTTACTAATTGAATTTATAAGATATTTTGATCCCTCTTTTTACATTTCATGCATTATAAGTGGATACTTACTGTTAAGAATGCTAGAATTCTTCAGCAAACCCTTCATAAAACTTACCAACTATGAGAGCATCATGTGATCCTAAAAGGAAGACAAAAGCCACAAAAACATCAATCTGGCACACGTAAAATTGAACAGGAGCCCTCAGCCAGTGACAATTCATCCTGACTTTTCTTCAGTACTCAATGTAATTTTTAAAAAAATATGGAACACTTTACATGTTCACATGAATTTGCATGTCATCCTTACACAAGGGCCACCCTAATCTTCTCTGTATCATCCCAATTTTAGTTATGTGCCGCCAAAGTGAGCACTCAGTCTAATTTTTTTTCTAATATAAAAAGCCATTGGTTTCACTCACACAATCTCATTTTACCTTGTGCAGTCAGTGAAGACTTTTCTGTTTAAATTAAAATTTTTGTCACAAAAGTAATTTAATTACAGCAGAAAATGTATAAAACAGAACAAAAACAAAAAATCACCTATAAATCCTAATACCCCCCAAAATTTTGTACATTCACTTCTGGTACATTTTCCCATGCCTCTAAGTTTTTACATAATATATAATAGAAATGCAAATTAAAACAGAGACAAACTAATATAATCTATTCTAGTGGATGCACCACAGTGTATTCAATGATTTGCACTGTACATTTATGTTGTTTCTAGTTTCTTTGTCATAAAACCTTTAATAAAAATGCATTAAATAGTTTTATAATTTACATTATATCATTAGAATGGATTCCTAGAAGGGCTCACTGGCATGAATAGTTGTATTATTCTCTATATACACTGCATAATTGTTTTTCAAAAAGGTTTTTGCCAATTTACAATGGTACCTTCAACATACAAGGATATCACTTTCATTGCATCCTTTCTTTTTATTGAGTGTCCACATTAAAATCTTTTTGTTGGTGTTAATTTAATGGGGAGGGGATACCTTGTTCTTTCCTTTTNTGAATCTGGGAAAGCTGAGGACTGAGAAGGTATATGCAACCATCAATAATGGGATATAAGTTTAAAATAGGTTTGCTTACCATATTCAGTTTTAGTACAATGGAATAGACTGAATATTTGTATCCCACAGAATTTATGTTAAAATCCTAACCCCCAAGGTAATGGTATTAGGAGGTGAGGACTTTCAGAAGTAATTAGGTCATGAGGGCAGAGCTCTTGTGAATGGGATTAATGCCCTTATAAAAGAGACCCCAGAGAACTACCTCATCCCTTTTCCGCAATGTGAGGACACAGTGAGAAGACTGCCATCTATTAGTCAAGAAGCAGGCCCTCACCAGAAACCTAATTTGCAAGTAACCCGATCTTGGACTTCCTAGCCTCCAGAACTGTGAGAAATAAATGCCTGTTGTTTAAGTCACCCAGTCTATGGCATTTTTACTAGAGCAACCCAAACAGACTAGGGCAGTTGGTATGTTAGAACAATGAGCATCCTTGAAACCTGCATTAATTTTAGGACAAGTTAAAGATGTACTATTTAACTTGGTAGGGAGTTATAGCAGAATGCATCCTTTTGTGGTAACACTCAGTGGTGTTCAGCACACTCACTCAAGTGGTAAATATTTACTGAGCACGTCTTTGAGCCAGGAACAGTTCATATTTGTTATGGATCTGTTGGTGAAGATAAGACAAAAATCTGTGACCTCATGGAGATTACATTCTAATGGAGGGAGAAAGAAAATAAACAAGAACCTTAATTAATTTAATTATAATAAAAGGGGATAAGGCTATGAAGAAAGTAGAGCAGGGTAAGATAGATTAGCAATGCAGGGATGGGGGAGATGCATTCTTTGATAGGATAGGTAAAGTAGGCCTCTTTGAGGAGTGTTTGAAAAAAGGTGAGATCATTTCTTTGTGTGTGTGTGTGTGTGTGTGTGTGTGTGT
>NW_007754164.1:0-5936 GCF_000696425.1 Galeopterus variegatus
TATTTGCTTAAATAAACACTCATTATGGGTGGGGGTTATAACTTCAATATTGAAAATTCTGGGAGACTATCTGGAGACTTGGGCTGAATTCCTGTGGATTACCAAGTAGATTTCCACTTAATTGACCTTATTACATGTGGCACTCCTTTCCACAGCTGTGCATGGTGTACCAGAATTCATTATTCCTCCTTAGAGCAAGTCATCAGTCTTCTGCCAAAATGGTAAGAGATAACATTTTTTGTTTTCTTTCTTTTGTATTTGGATAGGAGTGGGAGAGAACATTCTGAAATCTCGGTTCTTTTATTGACTTTCAATTGTTCATCTACATGTTTTCAATCTCACATTCAGCCTACATCACTTGTCTGTTTCTCTTTCAGCATTCAAATTGTGGTATCAGCTCCCATCTGGTGTGACCGTCTTTCTTCTCTTTTACTACTATATTGGATAACTATTACTGTATAATAAATAAGCTCAAATTTTATCATCTTAAGACAGTAAACAGTTTCTTTGGGTCAAAAATTCAGAAGTGACTTAGCTCGGTGGTTTTGGCTCCGAGTCTCACATAAGGTTGCAGTCTGGATGTTGGCTAGAGCTGCGGTCATCCTGACTGGCTGGACAGTCTGATTCCCAAAAGGCTCACTTACATAGCTATTAGAAGGAAAACCCTATACCTTAGTGGCTATTCACAAGGACCTTCAGTTCCTGGATACATGGGCCTCTCCTTAGGCTGCTTGAATAACCCAGCATGTCAGCTGGTTTTCCCCAGAGCAAGTGATCCTTTAATTTAATTATAGTGTGGCTTGGGAAAATAGAAGATATAAATCCATGTGTTGATATATTAGAGTCAACAAATGGATGACAGACAAAACAAAATAAAATTATTTTGTTAAAACTGTTTCTTTTTTGTTGCTCTTATTTCAATTAATGTAGTTTTATATGTGTTCATATCTAGTACTATTGGTTTATTTTTCATTGTTTTTATTTCAAATAAATTGTACTAATTTTCTCTCTTCTACATATACTTAAAAAATTCTTCTAAGAATATCCATAATTTATTTGGAGCAATTGTTATCAATAAAATATTTAATTTTCCTACCTAGAAATGTCATCTCTCATTGGTTTTGCATTTTTCTTTTTGATAGAATTATTTATTTTTCTTTTCTGCTTTGTACTTTTGTTTTTGATAAATTTTCCATATGAACATGCATTATTTTGATGATCAGATAAAAATAAAAAATAAAGCAGTAAAGTTTAAATAGGAAGATAAGGATGAAAATGTATAAATAATGTGGAGACTGTTCTGCTTACTTGTATACCACACAGGAAGTGTTCTGAAGTTCAAATGAAATAATGTACTAAAATATTTATTTTCTTCTCATATTCCTTCCTCAGCCCATAAAAGAACAGACAGAACACGACTGCCAAGCCAGCATGGAAGAACAGAAAAGAGATCTTCTACCCTTCATTATGCACCTCTTTCCAATGGTGGGTGGGGGTACATAGGGGAGGGGACAGTGCTAGCCTGATTGCTGTGAAACAGGTGGAGCTATTGACACTTATGAGTCTAGTTGTCCTCTTGGACTGGCTTGGAAGCTCCCTGCCCTGACTGCACATTAGAATCACCTGGGGAGCTTTTCAAAAATACTGATGCCCAGGCCCCACCTTCAGTGACTCAGACTTAACTGGTCTTGAGTGAGGCCTGGGCAAGAGTGTTTTCAAAAGCCCAGGTGATTTTAATGTGCAGTAATGGCTGAGAAACACTGGATTAATTGAATCAGGTTCTTTGTACTTGGTCTTTAGAAGGAACACAGACCAGGTAGGATTACCTGCCTCTTGTTTACCTATCCAGGTCTTGGCTTAAAATTTTGTAGTTCTGAAAAACAACATTAACAATAAAGTTTCATGATATTAGATATCTAGCTGTATCTATACAGTAGGTAGTCTTGTGTATTTTTTATCTGCTATACAAAGTTTACAAATTAGTTATTGTTGCAAGCAGATATTTTGGTCTAACACATTATATCAATTTTAGAACATGATGTTTCTTTTCCTGTGGGGTAAAGCTTCTTCAATTCGAAATGTGGTCTAATATAGGCTAAGAAATGACCCACATTTTCTCCACACAGACTTCAATAAACTTCAGTCAAAGCTAAGTGATGGCTGTATTTCTCTGTTATTGATTATTAAGAAAGAGACATATTCTTTCCTTAGAAATTTCCTAAAGTGTGATGATTTGTGTATTTATTATAACAAGAGTTATGAAAAAAAATCATTTTCTTTCTAGTACCCAGGGCTTCTGTAGCCACTACATATTTTATTGAAAAGATTATAAATAAGGAGGAAGCTAGAAATTTCCATAGAGTTCGTTCTTTTTTGGAGGGAGGACTTGTGCTACAGATTTATATTAACTTAGTAACTACAAGTATGAGTGCAAAAATACTTGTTTTGTAACAATTTCTTTGTCCATATCAGAAAATAAAATGTGCATTTTCCAGCACATTATATTTTTATAAAATTTTAATACTACTGGAAAATAAATAAAAAAATATAATATTGAAAATATGCTGGATATACACTTAGATTATTTAAACTTTATATCCAATAGGGTAATGTTCCTTTGCTTGGGAATTTAAAATGTTGTTACTGTTAAAACACTAAGAAATCTCATGATACTCTTCAGAATTAAGACAACTATCTCTAGTTGTTATTCTAGATCAAGTTATAGGTCCTTTTACCTTCTGATAATGCTAGATCTTTCTGCTAATGGTAGATCTATTGGTTTGGTACAACTTTCCCTTGTCGTGTGCCTGGAACACTAACAACTTAGATTTCATGTTGTAGTTGGAAAGAAGAAAAAAACAAAACAAAACAAATCATCTTATGGCTTACTTAGGTGGTGTTACGTTAAAACAAAAGTAAATCATAACTAGATATAAATGAATATTGCGCCAGGATAAATGCATCCTGGCAATATTGGTTTGATTTAACAATTTTGTCATTTAAAAGTTATATACATTCACAAGAAATAATGCTATGTTTATAATATATGACAAGGATAATAATAATATTTATTTATTGTTTTCTGTGTACAGGTACTATTCTAAGCATTTAATTCTTATGATAATCATTGAGCCATGAATCATTATTTTCATTTTATAATGGAAAAACAAAAATGAAAACAAAACTGTGGAACAGGTAAATATCACACAGAGAGTTTACAAGTGGAGCTAGGATTTGAAGCCAGAGATGTTGAACCCTGAGCCTAATAAACATTTGATTCCATATAGATCAGGGTATCTCCACATTAGCACTATTAACATATTGGGCTGGATAATTCCATGTTGTGGGATACTATACTGTACATTGTAGGATATTTAGCAGTGTCCCTGGACTCTACCCACTATTTGCCAGTAGTTCCTCCTACCCTTTATTATGACAACTAAAATGATTCAGGCATTACAATGTTCCCTGGAAGGCAAAATCAAAATCCCCCCCAGTTAAAAAATGATGACAAAAATTTAACTTTTTTTTTTTTTTTTTAAACACTAAGAAATCTCATGATACTCTTCAGAATTAAGACAACTATCTCTAGTTGTTATTCTAGATCAAGTTATAGGTCCTTTTACCTTCTGATAATGCTAGATCTTTCTGCTAATGGTAGATCTATTGGTTTGGTACAACTTTCCCTTGTCGTGTGCCTGGAACACTAACAACTTAGATTTCATGTTGTAGTTGGAAAGAAGAAAAAAACAAAACAAAACAAATCATCTTATGGCTTACTTAGGTGGTGTTACGTTAAAACAAAAGTAAATCATAACTAGATATAAATGAATATTGCGCCAGGATAAATGCATCCTGGCAATATTGGTTTGATTTAACAATTTTGTCATTTAAAAGTTATATACATTCACAAGAAATAATGCTATGTTTATAATATATGACAAGGATAATAATAATATTTATTTACTGTTTTCTGTGTACAGGTACTATTCTAAGCATTTAATTCTTATGATAATCATTGAGCCATGAATCATTATTTTCATTTTATAATGGAAAAACAAAAATGAAAACAAAACTGTGGAACAGGTAAATATCACACAGAGAGTTTACAAGTGGAGCTAGGATTTGAAGCCAGAGATGTTGAACCCTGAGCCTAATAAACATTTGATTCCATATAGATCAGGGTATCTCCACATTAGCACTATTAACATATTGGGCTGGATAATTCCATGTTGTGGGATACTATCCTGTACATTGTAGGGTATTTAGCAGTGTCCCTGGACTCTACCCACTAGATGCCAGTAGTTCCTCCTACCCTTTATTATGACAACTAAAATGATTCAGGCATTACAATGTTCCCTGGAAGGCAAAATCAAAATCACCCCCAGTTAAGAAATGATGACATAGATTTAACTTTTTTTTTTTTTTTTACTTAAAGTCACTTTACAGTGGCATAAAATAAAATGTTGTTATGTGGACTTGATATGAAAAAAAATTGGATGTAATTATCAGGTTTTTTGTTCATTAGATTCATCACATTCTTACGTTTAAAATGTCAATAAAGAGAAAAATGAAGGTAATAAGGAAAAAAACTGATTTGAAAATGCTATTATAAAAATTTTAGGGCTGGCCTGGTGGCGCACTGGAGAGTGCGCCGCTTGGGAGCGCGGCGGCACTCCCGCTGAGGGTTCGGATCCCATGTGGAGACTGGTTCCCGCTCACTGGCTGAGCGCGGTGTGGGCACAACACCGAGGGGTGCGATCCCGTTGCCAGTCCCTGGTATGGGCGCGACACTGAGGGTTGCGATCCCGTTACTGGTCAGTAAAAAAAGACAAAAAGGAAAAAAAAAATTTTTTAAAGGGACCTGTAGGAGCACAGAAGAAGATTTAAAGAGGACTAATAAAGTCAGGAAATTTTCAGCTGGTGCCTCAGAGGAACATAGTCATGAAAGACAAATACTGATAAATTTAAGCAACTTGCCTAGACATCATAAAATTCTGGGAGTCCCAAGATTGAATGGAGAGTTCATGCCCCAACTAGGGTCATTCAAATTTAATTTAAGAAAAAAAATAGCTAATTAATTTTTTTTCCAAAGAACATTCTTAAAGACATTAATTTTTCAGATCTCAAGTAGTGTTAATTTTCTAGCAAAAGGAGTTATCATATGAATAAGCCCACATTTGAGGGAACTGCAAGTATTATAATATAGTTGGGCCACAAAATTTGATGTGAAGATAAATGTCTGAAAAGGTAATTTATAGAAAGACTTAAAATTAATAGAGGCTATTGAACATGTTATGGAAGGATAGCATGATTAAATTTTCATTTAGAACATTGATTCTTTGAACAAAATTTTTAGATTAGTTTGGAAGACACAGGTTGTAAGAAAGCTGTTGTAATACTCTGGCCCATATTGATTACCAGAGTTACAAAATTAGCAACGAACTTGGGAGGAGATAATGATGGATTCAAACATTAATAGAGAGGTAGCAGACAGTTTAAGCATAATGTAGCAAATGGTTGTAAAGATTATGTGAGTAAGATTCTAAATTGGCTCCCAGATTTCTTGTTTTAGAAAGTAGGTGGTTGGACTGATTCCCAGCAGATATACAGGAGGAGGATAAATGAGGAGGAATGGATGATAAGTTCATAAATAACTACATGTGGATACCAAAAATGTTTCTCTTTACCTTATTGTGATGTAAAAGCAAATTGGCATTAGTGTTTATGTCTAAGCAATTTTCAGCATTAGCTTGGCACCAACTTTTCCCATTGGCACTCTTTAAATTTGCCCTGGCTTCAGTGCCAATACTGCCAGAATGTACTTGGCAGTCACAGGATCTAGGTGTCAAATTGTCAAATGATTCTGTTTCACTTCCTTTTTAAATAAACTATTTTTACAAGCTGGCTTTACTTCCTATTTAGCAATTTAAAGT
>NW_007754164.1:6481-8144 GCF_000696425.1 Galeopterus variegatus
CTTCCTCAATGTGTAGATCAATATTTTTTAATAAATATGTAATGTTTTTAACCACTTAAACATTTTTTCTCTGTCCTCTCCCCTTATGTTGGTGCACCTAGTGATGTCCTACCTTTTCCTATGGCTTTTTTCTTTTTTCTTCATTTTTTCTCTCAATTTTTTGGCTCACATAATCTTCATCAATCAAACTTTATTGTGAATTATTTCTTTTACCCATTTAAGTCTACTATTGAGCCCCGCTAGTCTTTTCAACTCTAGAATTGCCATTTTATTTGTAAAAATAATTTTTATCCTTTATTGATTCTCCCTACTTGATGCAGCATTGTTAACATAAACTTCACTTCTTTAACCAAACCTTACTTCTGTAAATATGCTTTTAATGGCAACTTTGTGATCTTTTTGGTTAAATGTGACATCTGATTGCTCTCATGGGCAATTTCTCTTGCCTGCTTTTTTTTTTTGCAGGTTATTGGTCCTATTTTCCTACTTCTTTGCATGTCTCATCATTTTTTGTTAAAAACTGAATATTTTGGATAATATACTGTGGATATTCTCTGGGTACTATCTCCTCTCCTGGGCTCGTAACTGTGATATGCTTATTTGTTTAGTGACTGGCTGGATTATTTTAGTTAAGCGTTTCTCCGTCCTTTCTACTCCTAGAGTGTTAGGCCTCTGATGTTGCTTCTCAAGGAGGTACAGCTTTGGGTATGCCCACAGTTATCAAGGGTTGACAGTGGTGATGGTAGGATTCTCTTCCACTCTTTTCCTGACCACACCTATCTGTTCCTGGTCAATTACTCTATTGTTTTTAGTAAGCTCCTGGGACATAATTTACTCTGCTAACTAATATAGTCAAATTGTGCCTCCTTTAAAGGAGTAGTTTCTGAAATCAGTATTTGATACTTGTTCTGAGGGCTCCTTCCATCTGTCTTATTCCCCAGTTTTGCCCTGAAACCTATCCTGCCTTACAGTGTAAGCTGTATCTCTATTAGATTCATCAATCTCCTCCCTATTGCCTTTTACTAAAACCTCCACTGCTCTTGAGAATTCTCTTAGGTTTAACTTCTTCAAACTTTGTTGCAAAATAGGTCAATTTCTTTGGGAAGAGAGTAGGGGCTATTTGTTTTGCATTTTGCTTCTTCCCCAAGGGAAAATCTTTGAGCTAGGGCTGTGGAGCTGAAGTTGTGGACAATGGCAGGTTCTGTGTGAGCTGTACCCCTGCTTTGAGAGCTAAGCATTCAGTGGAGGAGCAGCAGCAGCCTGTAGTCCTGTCAGCTTGCCTCTTCTGATGTGGATTCACTACCTTACAAGCTGAAATAAGGGCTACCAGGGTTCCAGTATTCTCAACACTTCACACTGAAAATAGAAACTGAATTCGGTGAGTGGAGGTTCTGTAAAAGAAGGAAACTCCCATTTCTGGAATGCATTTGTCTATGATTTAACCGTAGCAAGAGGTAGCTGGTGCCATGATGAGAAGCTCTAAAGTACATTTCCTCTTGGGAAAAAGTCATCTTTTTAGGAGCTGGAAAAAAAGAACTCTGTGTTTTTGGTTTCAGTAGTCTGAAGTGAAATTCATGCTTTGTTGAACCTGGGATAGAAAAGAGCATCTAGATTCAGTTATTACAGACTTTTGCTTTTCTTATTGAAATTTGTAGGCTTTCTT
>NW_007754165.1:0-552 GCF_000696425.1 Galeopterus variegatus
ATGCCTGGATTGGATCCTGAATCGGGGCAGGGGGAGGGGATCGCTATAATGAACAGTATTGGGATACCGGGTGAAATCTGAGTATGGACTTTATATTTGGGTGTGTTGTATCGATATGGAAGGCCTGAATCTGATAACCGGTTCATGTCAGAGGTGTCCTTGTTGTAGAAGAAACGTGCTGAAATATTTAGGGATGAAGGGTCAAAATGTCTGCAACTCACCTGCGAATAGTTCAGCAAGAGAAAACAGTACTAATGATAATGTGTTCATACATAAAAAGAGAGAGAGAGAAATAAAGCAAACATACAAAACCACATATGTAAATGACAGCACCTAAATGCTCAGGAGGTGGCCTTTCTTTTCGACAGGAATTCCGTGTAAATCCATGGCTTGCCACCAGGGGCCGCAGTCTTCCTGCTGTCGCGAGGGGCCGTGGGAGCTCAGCCGCAATGTCCAGCACGTGCCCCTCAGAGCCCCATGAAGGGAGTAGAGGACCTGGGAGTCCCACTGTCTATGTGGGGCTTACTGAGGAAGGAGCCAGCCCCACTAACC
>NW_007754165.1:1719-2980 GCF_000696425.1 Galeopterus variegatus
CAGTACTGTCTGTGGTCCCCAAAAGCTGGCGCACTCTCATGCCCTAAGCACAGCCCTCGCCACTGGCCCCATGCATGGATCTTTCTGTGACATCTCCCCTATCTGTCCCCATTGCCCCACTTCCCACTCACATTGCCCTTTACCCATCCCAGCTCCTAGCAGAGAAGGCAGCAGTGGCCGTGGTCTCTATGGCAGCCCGGAGAAGCCTGACCCTCTGAACTGCGGGGACCCACCATTCCCACTGACCCCTGACCCAGACCCCAGATGGCCCATCAGCTCCTGCTGCCCCTGGGGAAGAGGGAGAACTGAGCTGGGACTTCGCTCTGGCCCCGGCCTGGGAGGGACAGGGAGGGCCTTAATAAAGGGAAGGGTGGGAGGGGAAAGCCCAAGGACCAGAGGGGGAAGCTTTTGGGTGGGGTTCCCCGACAGGTTCAAGACAAAGCAAGGTGTCCACAGGGTGATGAGCTGTGCAACCGGACGCCTGTGACCCAACCTTAGTGGCATCAAGATAGAGACCGGTCTGAAACCTTACCATTTCTAGGCCTGTCTATTTTCAGGTTGGTTTGGTTTTCCCTATAAAACCTGGTAAATTTCACCTTCAGAAAGTCCCACCTGGTTTCAACTGACTAGAGGAAAAGGAACTGGGCCATACCTGTGGGAGCCAAGAGTCAGGGGAGTGGGGGTTGGGCACCAGAGCTGGGCAGAGCTGGGAGGTAAGCCGCACCCCTCCCCCCAGCACTAGTGCTCTAACACCTGATTGCTCAAGGTGAGGCTCCTGGACCTCATCCGCACCACCTGGGAATTTTCTGCAAATGCAGAAGCCTGGGCCCCACCCCAGGCCTACCTAATCGGAATCTGCATTTTAACAAGATCCTCAGGGGAGTCGCATGCACTTTAAAGTTTGAGAAGTGCCAGTCTTACAGAAGCTGAGCCAAAAGAAAGAAGCGTAAAGGCTGCATCGTTTTGCTTCCAGCAGGAAAAATAATTCTAATTGGCAACAACTATCATCCCATTTGACAGATGGGGAAACTGAGACACAGAGAAAGTTAATTTGCCTAAAGTCACACAGCTAGGCAGAGTGTTAGAGCCAGGATTTGGCCCCGAGCTGTCTTGCACATGTTCTTATCCACCAGGCTCCGCTGCCTGGGGTGGGGGGTGCTGCAGTTCAAGACTCCGAGAGCTCCCAGAACTCCCCCGACTCTCCCCAGGAGACTGACTGCTTTTCAAAATGCTCCCTTCTCCCTGATTCCCAACCTGTCAC
>NW_007754165.1:7900-8144 GCF_000696425.1 Galeopterus variegatus
GTTTAGGAGTTTCTCTAAACTTAGAGGATTGGAACCACTTCAGGAGACTGTGCAGAGGCCCTACAACACTGCGCACTCCCCAAGTGCAGAAGTGCAGGAACCGCACCTGGCATGCAGCGGGCAATCAGGAAAGGTTCATGATATGAAGCTGTGGACCACGTCTCTGGGAGCTCTCAGCCCCCGGGAGGACCCAGACAACCTGAGTGAAACCTGCTGGTGGGGCTTCAAAAGCAAGCCCCAGGCC
>NW_007754166.1:0-8144 GCF_000696425.1 Galeopterus variegatus
CTAAGCCTCAAGCCTGAGTCTTAGAGGGTCCCCCTTCTAGGAACAGATGGGAGTCAGGGACAAGAGAGGGTGGGGTCGGCTTGGGTCACACAGTGCTGCAGAGCAAGGGGTGAACCCCAGCCAGGGGCCACCCCACCTAGGCTTCCCCAGGCCTATGGCCCTACCACCTGCTTTCATCAAAGCTGGGGATCCCCTCTGGGGCAGCAGCCCCCTGGGCACAGCTCCCTCACCACTCACCACCCTTTTTAAGCAGCTCACCACCCTGAACTGCTCCCTCAGAATTAGGGGGCCCCTATGGTTCCCCCAGCCAACTGCCTCAGCCTGGATGCCTGGGGGAGCAGGGTGCTCACTGCCCCCAGAAACAGCCCACCCCAGCCCTTGTCAGCCTGGCCATGATGAGCGTTTACAGGGCCAGCACCTGCAGAACACCTCCCCAGGGCTCAGGGGGCTCCCGGGTCTCAGCTGAAATAGCCTGGGGTCCTGAACCCCACCCCTGCCCTCCCCACGGCCAGCCCCCACTTGGGGTTCATCATTTCCGTTTTACAGAGGAGGCTCAGAGAGCGGCAGCATCTTGCCCAAGGCCACACAGCAACCTGGCAGCAATTTGGTGTCGGAGGCCAGAGCAGGACCAGGCCACCTGGCCTCTCCCCCCAACTGCTCCTCGGAACTCCCCCCTCCCCCTCCCCCTCCCTGCAGGAACCCCCACCATGCAAGGCAGCAAGCTGGGGGCCGTTCCGGGCTCACGATCACACCTGACTGCAAATCCTGGCTCTCCCCCACCTCTCTGGGGGGCTCGGAAATGAAGCATGTGGTGAGCCACAGCTCCAGTCTCACCCCAGCGCCGCTCCTTGGGCGGGGCTAGACCACCAGGAGGACTTCCCCAGATGGAGTCATACAGCGCACACCTTGCCTCGCTCCTAAAGGTGCTGTAAAGGAGATAAAGGAGCACAGGGCGGGGGCAAGGTGTCCACCCCCTCCCCACACACGTCCAGGAGCTGCAGCCTGAAGTGGAGCCTGCCTGGTCACACAGCCAGCGAGAGAGGTTCTGAGAGGATGGGGACCCTTAGCCTAGCACCCCTCCCTGGATACTGACCAACAACAGCTCCAGCCCTGGGGTCCCCCATGTCCTGTGTCCCTGTGAGCTTCTGCAAACATGGAGAGTGACCGGGAGCCGGAGCTGCTGACGGCCTGTCCAGTGCTCTCTCCAGGACATGCTGCCTCCCATGACACAAGGCTGCCTGGCCAGCCCTGGGCTCCTGGCCCTCCCACCCCAAGGCACACTCCCTGAACACCCTGCAGGGGCTGGCTCCCCGGCACCTCAGCCTGTTTCATGGGCCTGAGGTTCAGGAAGGTCACCCTGGCAGGCTGGGCATGCCTGACACAGTACTCCACCCCTAAGGCCGAGTGGAGCCTGCCTGGTCACACAGCCAGCGAGAGAGGTTCTGAGAGGACGGGGACCCTTAGCCTAGCACCCCTCCCTGGATACTGACCAACAACAGCTCCAGCCCTGGGGTCCCCCATGTCCTGTGTCCCTGTGAGCTTCTGCAGACATGGAGAGTGACCGGGAGCCGGAGCTGCTGACGGCCTGTCCAGTGCTCTCTCCAGGACATGCTGCCTCCCATGACACAAGGCTGCCTTGCCAGCCCTGGGCTCCTGGCCCTCCCACCCCAAGGCACACTCCCTGAACACCCTGCAGGGGCTGGCTCCCCGGCACCTCAGCCTGTTTCATGGGCCTGAGGTTCAGGAAGGTCACCCTGGCAGGCTGGGCATGCCTGACACAGTACTCCACCCCTAAGGCCGTGCCACCAAGGCGGGGGTCTGTGGTGCAGCCAAGCCAGCCCTACAGCCCACAGGAGCGTGGCACCCTGGAGGCCAGCCTTCTCTGGGCCCTGGTGATGGGGCACTCAGGATGGGCCCCAGAGAGATGGAACCGGCAGGGTAGTGGAGGTGGCTCCTTCCAGAGGGGGGCATGTCGGCAGCTCCTGGAAATTCCCAGCACTCCCCGCCAGCAGTGAAGTCACCCTGGGAGGACCTGTGTCAGGGGAGTCAAGAAGTCATCCAGTCCCCAGCCCCACTTCCCACCTGTGCCCGCGGCAGGCCAGCACCCCTAGGGGCTCAGCCACCTTGACCCTCACTTTACCGCCTGCCACAGCAGACGCCCTCTTCATAGCTCCCCTTTTCTGGTTGACCCGGACGGTGTGCGCACACCAGTCCCACCAGAGAGGGCTATTCCTGGGGGTACTTAAGTCCTCCAGAAGTGGGAATGCCCAGCCCTGTGTTCTCCAGTCAGGTGTCCATGGGGCAGGCAGTATGTTCTGGAGGAATTCGCACCCTAAAGGGTTTTACCACTTGGGACTCTTGGGTCCTAAGTCTCAGCTCTGGACCCCTCAGCACCCTGGCTGCACTAACCCCTGCCACAGGGAGGGTGAGCTGGGTCACCACCTATCCTTGTCCGCAGGCCCCTTCCCTCCAGCGGGCCCGGCCCATCTGCAGCTTCACCTGGGCGTGGTGGCAGGACTTTTGAGTACAGGAAGGTTGGGAGCAGAGATCACCATGGGGGATGGTTCTGGAAAGCAAGGGAGGCCACAGGTGTCATCAGATGGAACTCCTGGGGGATGCTCACTCTGGCTCTTCCGGGCCATTGCTGATGCCCAGGGAGCTGCTCGCTGGGTGGGGTGGCTTCTTCCCCCGTCCTGCTCTGGGCACCTGGTGGGCTTCACGGCCCACAGCTGCAACAGCTGCTTGGGGGCTGCGGAGTTTTAATGACTTCCACTCACAGCCTCAGACCGAGCCTTCATGGCATTTCCAGCACCTCAGTGGCCACCTGCTCCAGCCTGGGAGGAGGCATAGGTGGCCAGGGTTCCAAGCCCCACCCTGCCGTTCTGCCACTGGGACTGTGGGTGGCCTCAGCATCCTCATCTGTAGAAAAAGCCTGCCACACCACTGGGCTGCCTTGCACAGAGGACGCATGAGCGCTGCTTCCCTGCCCGGGCAGGGCCCCTCCCCGGCATCTCTGGCCGTCCCTCCCGAGTCTGCTTGTATGCCTCCAGGGCTGGAGGGCTCACTGCCTCTCTCCAACAGCGGGGGCTGGCCTGAGCCTCGGGATCCACACTCAGAGGACAAGGACACCCTGGGTGGGGGACAGGACTGGGGGAAGGGGCCTGGGCAGGCTGAACAGAAAGAAAAGGAAGAAACGGGAGGAGGGAGCGCACCTGTACCCACCCCCACCCTAGGCCAGCCCGAGGGGAGGCCCCCAGCCCTGCGCCAGGGAGGGAGGACAAACGGCGGTTTTGTCCTTGGCTAGCGGGCGGCCTGCACCACACAATGACCCTTTCATCAGGCTGAGGGAGCCCTGGGCCGGGGTTTCATCTGACAAGGGAGGGTGCTCGGCCTCCCGGCCCCTTGGGAGGGGAGCTGAGCCCTATGCGTGCTGGACCCAAGGCCATGCAAAATGGCGGCCTCAGGGGAGACCCTTCCTCTGCCCAGAAGAGGACAGAGGCATGGGGGTCCCTGTTCTGGGCAGCCCCCCACCCTCACCCTGAGCTGATGGTCTGGGTCTCCCATATCAAGACCCCTGCCCCATCCCATCCCCCTGCCTCCACCCTCAGGATCTGTCCAGGATGACAGAGCAGTGGTCCAAACCCCGAGCAGGGGCTCCGAGCTCCCCCAGGCTGGGGAGCCCCAGCCCACCTGCCACTTGAGGCTGCCTGAGGCTCTAGGGAATTTGGGGGGTGGGAGGGGCAGGGGTGGGAGCATGATTTACCAGGCCCGTGTCCACTGTGTCCCCCGTGGAGCCTAGGAAAGTGTGTGAATGAGGAAACAAACGACGTGCGGTCAGTGCCTCAAAAGTCACCCTCTTCAAGGTGACCACCTTCCCTCCCGCCGAGGCCCCGCATTCCTCTCCCTGTTGAACTACCACGGGGAGAATGCTGCTTCCGAGGCGAGGCAGCGGTGGAGCTGGCTGAGGAGCCTGGGGCTGGCAGGGCTGGAACCCTGGGCTCTGGGTGACCGTGGGAAAGGGCTCTTCTCTAAACCCCACGTCCTTCTGCCCACCTCAGCAAGATGCCGTGGGGCTCCCTGGAGGGGTTCTCCTGGGTAAACGTGTTTGACATCAGGGTTGTTTCCTCTCCCAGGCGTCTCTCTCATGCTCCCATTGAGTCTAGCCAACTCCTATCCATCCTTCAAAACCCAGTCTCGATGTCCTCTCCTCTAGGAAGTTCTCCAAGACACCCTAGAAAGTTCATCACTCGCTCCAGAACAAACACAGCCACTGGGCCTCTCTCCGTGTTGCCGGCGGCCAGCCTCCCTGTTCCTGCTGACCAAGTGGGACCCGTCTTCAGGCAGCCGCTGCCTATCAGGCGCCAGCTGAGCACTTCCCTGTGTTTACTCCCTGCACTCTCACAGCCACTCTGAGGTCTGAACTCCCATGATCCCCACTGCACAGAGGAGACAGCTGAGCTTAGGTAACAAAACCAGGCAGTAAGAGGTGGAGCTGGGATGAGACCCTGGATCTGGGTCACCATCATGTCCCTCAGCCTCACGAGAACTCAAGGGAACCGGGTTAGAAAATAGTCCCTCCTCCTACAGGGCTCAACACATGACTGCAGAGCCCACTGCAGCCCCAGAGGAAGCATATGAGGGCCACCTTCCCCTCACCCCACGCGGAAGGTAAGAGCAGTCATTTCCAGAATGCACCGTTCTCCCCTTTCATGGTGGACGAGCCTCATCCACATGGCACTGAGTCCTGGGGAATTTCTGTGAGTAGAGAGGCTCCACTTGTCTACCTCCACCCGGAGGGTCCCCCGAGGGGTTAAGATTTCATCGGGTTTCCTAACTCTCCCCTACAAGTATACACACACTACTCTACAGAGCATTTCATGCCTTCTGCGCCTGGGCCTGACCTGAGCCTGTGGGGCAGGGATCTCCATCCAACGTACTCAGTGAGGATCCTGAGGCCCAGAGAGGCCCAGGACCTGCTTGGACCTGCTTAGGGCCACACAGCAGAGCCCCTTCCACACCTGGACAGATGCAGACCCTCCAGGATGGGAGCCACTCCTGTCTGAGGGTGACCTGTCCATGCCTGGGCGGGTGACCCCATCCTGCCCCCACACAGGCTGTGATGCTATGGGAGTGGGCCTGATTCAGCACCCTTCCCACCGAGGGTCATGCCCACAGGGTTTCTGGGACTGCGGTTGGCACCACTGACAAAGCCACAGCCGCGGAGCCGGGAAGAGGCCCGGCCATGGCAGGGCAGTGGTGGGTGCGCCCTCCCCACCCCCCACAGCCAGGTGGTCGGTGAGTAACCGTCCTGTCACCATGACTCACTCGGCTCCCCAGAGCGGGCGGTCACCATGAGAGGCTTGTACCGGAAGACCTGGGGGGGTCGCGCCAACCCCCACATCTGGGAGAGGGAGGCCAAGACCGGAAGGGACCTGCCCAGGACAGTAGCCCAGCCTGGTCCTGGCTCAAGGCCTCAGCCAGGCCCCCGGATCAGCTGGCCAAGGACCACAAGTTCTCCTCTTGGCTGCGGCCCCCACCTGCACTTCCCAGGCCCTTGCTGACCCCCACTGGCCCTGGGAGCTTCTGCTCTGACAACAGAGGCACAGGAAGGCTAGGGTTGGCCAGAGCTGCCTAGCACAGCCAAGCCAATCTCAGAGTCCGGCAGGGGCTCAGGGCGCTTCCAGGCCAGCACACCCGTCCAACCCGATCAGTGGCAAGGGCCCAGGCATGCATCTGGGATTCTCTGTGTGCGAACCACAGCCCAGGACAGGGAGCGGGGACAGCAGCCCAGATCAAAGGGGCAGGATCAATTGTCTGGCCGTGTCAGTGATCCGAACAATGGGATGCCTTCTGGAAAGTTCTCTGGAGCAGAATGAAGCCTCCACCCAGAGCCCCTCCTAGCACTGGCATGCTCAGACCCTGCAGGCTGCCCCTCTCAAGCGTTCCTGCGGGACTGAGGGTGGGCTTACCATTGACCTCCACCACCTCTCACGGTTCTCAAGGCACTTTTGCATTGGTTGACTCACCTAGGCTCGGCCATCAGGTCAGAGGTGCCCAAAGCATGATCCTCACTATGCTCTGTCCAGGCTCTGCTCCCACTTGTGGCGTCTTACACACCCAGACAACCCTGCGTCCACCCAAACAGGGCAGAGGAAAGCCTAGAGACACCATGGCCTCCCTGTGAGTTAGTCTCTGCTCTGGAAAGGCTGGTAGCAGCACTTCCTTCCTGTGAGGCTGAAGATCAGGCTGGACTGATGCTGGGCAGGAGTGCTGAAGGCCAGGCAGGGACAGCGTCTGCCTTACTGTCCCCCACGACACATGCCGAACCCTAGCACTGGCCCAAGAACATTTGGAAAAGCTGTTCCCTTAGAATTTCTGCCAACGAAGCTGGTGGCACACACTCAGTGACACATGCCGAACCCTAGCACTGGCCCAGGAACATTTGGAAAAGCTGTTCCCTTAGAATTTCTGCCAACGAAGCTGGTGGCACACACTCAGGGAAGCCTGTGTGGGTACCGATGGTAGTTACTGCAGGCCCGAGTGTGGGGGGCAACCCCAAAGGAAAACTTGGGGTCTTTGAAGGTGTACTGGCCACACCACCTGCCCCAGAGCCCGTTCAACTGCTGCCTCAGCATCCCACTCCCACCCAGCTCCGGAGCCTTTTGCCCACCTCCTCCCCTTGGGCTCTCAGAACAAACCACCCCTGGAAGACTCCAGGCTTCCCACCCCTGGACACCTCCCCACGAACACCAAACCTCATCCAGCCAGCTGCAGAAATGATTTTTCAAGCAGGGTAACTGCTGAGTCTCTAGTAAGGCTTAAGCTTTAGATGCCAGGATTCTGGGGACGGGGAGTCTTCCCGACCTCTAAGAACAGGAGGCTGGGATTCCAAGGCCCCCTTGGTTGACCCTTTTCCCAGGAGGGAAACCAGAAGCAGGACCCTCCGGCCCACTATTTTCCTAGCCTGGAGCCCCACTGATCGGGCAGTCCCCACCCGGCCGGGAGCCCTGCCCGGGGCGGCCTTTTGCTCCCCCCCCAGGCGATGCCTCCGCAGCAGGGGCTGCCCGCCGGGCCTGGAGCGCTCTCTGCGCCCGGACCTTGTAATTATGTCCCACAGCCCGGGAAACCGCGGGCCTCGCAGCATCTGGCTGCGGTTGCGAACTTTTGTTTCAAGATGCGCGACTATTTATAGAAGGAAAACTGGTAGGATAGTAATTTCCTAGGAGCTGGAGGAGAAATTGGCTGCGTCTTTATTAAAAGGGGTTGGGGGCGCGGCGATTTATTAGGACCGCGGCCGCGCGGGGAGAGGGGGCGGTGCAGGGAGCGGGAAGGCGGCGGCTGCCCCCTCTGGCCGCGTTAGGCGACCCCGGACGTGGCCCGCGTGTAAAGGAAGGGGCGGGGGAGGGGAGCTGCTTCTGAGGTTTAATCAGTAGCATCCAGCTTAAATTCTCCCGAACGGCGGTTCCATAAATCAAACTTCTTTTTAAATCGGAGGCCAGAGCATATGCGTCCCATTAGGAATCGGGCGAAGCCACCGCCGCGCGGACGCGCCCCCTCGGCTCGCTGGGCCGGACTGGGCCCTGCCTGGAGCTTGTCTTTTTGGAGCCCGGCGGGCCTGCCCGGCCCGACGCACACGCGCACCCTCGGCCCAGACCCCAGGTGAGGAGTCGGCTGGGGCAGGGTCAGGACGCGAGAAGCAGCAGCTGCTTCTGGACACAGCCTGGGTGCTGCTGTTCGGTGGGGCGGAGCGCGCACGTGCGTGCCGGTCTGTGCGCGGGGGAGCGGGTGCGGGCCTGCGGCTCCCCAAGTCTGGCATGGCCATGAGCGTCGCGGAATATGGGGAAAGGGTCCACCGACAGCCCCGGACTCTGCTGGGACGTTCAGGGCACCCTCACGCCGCCCGCGCGCTTGGCGGCCCTCGAGCTTGGCGCGCACGGCTTGACCTACGCGGGCAGTCGGGTGGCTCTCGGGCCACCCTGTCTCCGACTCTAAAGCCGGGACTTCTCACTGCCACAACTGCTCCCCAGGCGCTCCACCTGGGCGGCTTAGGTCGGCGAGGTGACCCGAAGTCCCCCGGCTCCTGCGCGCGCCGGACAGCCGGCGCCCCGCCCAGGGACCTCGCTGCCGCATTCCCTGCCCGTCCC
>NW_007754167.1:0-2290 GCF_000696425.1 Galeopterus variegatus
CCCTTCACCAAGGCTACCTCTTTTCTAATTCTGTTCTCAGTAAATGGAGTTATCAGAGTGCAGAATTAAGAGCATGCAGCTATAAGCCACACAGAGCAGGCCCCTCTCCAGGTATGTATAAGTTTACTCAGAGTTATGGGAAATCGATAATATAACTTTGGTCATTATTCTCCATTTGGCAATGTGTATATGCCTGCTCCCACTCACAATTAATCACTGGTAGGGAATAGCATGTGGCTGTGTGTCAGCCGAAAAGCACTCATGGCAAGTGAAATGATTTCTAACATCCAGTTTAAGTCAAGCATTTATTCAGCCTTTTCAGCATGATTCAATTTTACTAACAATAAATGTTATATTTTTGCTCCATTGATCTGAATGCTGACTCTGGTGTAAAGCATATTTCTTAGAGCAACAAGAAATGTAGTAGATAATAAACTCAGCAGCACAGCTCAGCCTCGGTACATTTGGATTGGAATTAAAAGAATGGCCATTAACCACGAGGAAAAGGACTGATTTCTCTGAAATACCAAGTCCAGCTACACTATCGTTTCTAATGTCTTTAATAAAATGTTGCCATAAACCACAGAATGCCAATAATAGCAATAATCCCTCCGAAAATGGTTGTTACCAGCAGTTAGTGACCAGTTTCTTAGTTAATCGCCTGAGGGGAAAGGGTTTAAGAAAGCCGTATTCACTATTTCCTCTCAGGCAATTTAACTGGGTGCATTAAACTGCATTTTCATTGGGATTTCAAAATGTTCGTGCTCTGACAAGGCACTCTTCCTAACGTTTTTTGTTTAAATCTCCATTTCCACAGTCTTAGGAAGCACAAACACATCTAAGTGTGGAAGTGGGATAATTCCAAGTCTCTTAATTAATAACTTCAGTGACCATCTGAAATATGCAAAAATATATATGCCGAAATAATCATGCAGAGCATCTTTGTTCATGATTGAATGCTCTGTGCCATTGATAAACTGCAAATTGACACTTCGTTCATTCATTTCTATGTGAAAATGACAATCCCTGCTGCAGTCTTTACGGGGTTATTGTGAGGATCAAAGGCAGTTCTGTTTGTGAAAGAGATTGAAAACTACGTGGTGCTCAGGACCATGAGGCAAGGACTGCCAACCAGCCATCCTCCTAGTTCATCGGTAGTAACCAGATGTTCTTTGAGAGAGCTAACTAGTTAATTTGCACATATGGCCAGAGGGTTAAATTTTAACTCTATATTGCAAAGGAGGTTTGGGGTGGGAATGAGGAGGTGACCAAGGAAATGAGTTTGCAGTAATTGCTTCTAGCAAGAACCATAACCCATTCAAATATAGATTGGAATTTCAAGATTTAAGGGATTCAACTTTTATTTTAGGGCTTATAAAACAACAACTCCACTTCTTTTGAAAATGTAAATTTTTTATCAGATGTCATGAAACATCTGATTATTATAGGATAGTTTCTGTTAGAAATAAATTGTTTCTAGCATGCAAATTAAGTCAGGCCCATAGACTTGGGATTTTGAAGTGATTATGAGGAGTTTTAAAATTCCATAAGAAAAAATAAGAAATTTATAATAATTCATATTGGGATAAACTACCTGATATTGTTCTTATTTAGTCTCCCAATGTCCATTACCTCAGAGGTGTTTTACTAATAAATGTGGGAATATCTAACAAATATATTTCAGGTGATAATCTGGTATACCATCATTGAAATAGTTATAACTACATCATCATCATCATCATCAGTTTTAACACTTGCCTCTGAGAAACTTCAAAATAATATTTCATATGCCATCTTTTTCATGCATTGTTTTTCCTGACCACACCTGTAATAATTTCCTCTTCTGATTCATATTTTACATACATAATTAACATTAAAATGAGGCATGGCCACCAAAACACTATTTATTTCAATGCATGAATCATAGGAATAACACTTCTAGATTCAAATGTTCTGACACTATTTATATATCAGTCATAAACCATTCGGAAACCTGAATAGGTTGCATAGTATTATTTAATTCATCTACTTCCACAGTCTATTGGTTTAAGTGAGACACTTCAACAGCTCCTTAACTGCAAACATTAACCTAACTTTGTAAATAAAGGCAAAATGATTGACATTACAAAGAGAATGGTTTGTGCCAGGCACAGGTCTGCACATGCTCATTCAATCCAGGGCTATCTCAGATTACAAATACTCACTTTGTGTGTGTGCTGTGGGGACAAAGGTAATGCACCTGTTCTCTCTCTCTATGTATATATATATGTGTATATATATATATATATAT
>NW_007754167.1:6855-8143 GCF_000696425.1 Galeopterus variegatus
TTGTCTCTTTTTATGGTTTTGGTTTAAAGTCTATTTTATCTGATATAAGAATAGCTACTCCTACTCATTTTTCATTTCCAATAGTGTGCTATATCTTTTTCTATCCCTTCACTATTACCCTGTGTGCATCTTTACCAGTGAGATGAGTCTCTTGAAGACAGCCTATAGTTGGGTCTTGTGTTTTCATCCAATCCATCAATCTGTGTCTTTTGAGTGGAGAGTTTAATCCATTTACATTTAGGGTTTTTATTGAGAGGTATTGTCCCATTCTGGCATTTTGTGGCTTTTTGTTTAGATGTTTTGAGTATCATTTTTTCTTCTCTTTTGATTTTTATTTTATCTCTCTCATTTGCATTTGCATTTTACTAGTGGGTTTTTTTCTTACTTGTATATTCATGGTAGTGACTATTGCTTTTTGGGTTCTAGATGCAGGACTCTCTTGAGTGTTTCTTGCAGGGCTGGTTGTGTGATGATGAACGACCACAAGTTTTGTTTGTCTGCGAAACACACTATTTCTCCCTCATTTCTGAAAGATAGCCTTGCTGGGCATAGTATTCTTGGCTGGCAATTTTTTTTTCTTTGAATATATCATCCCACTTTCTTCTGGCCTGTAAGGTTTCATTTGAGAAGTCTGCTGTTAGTCTGATGGGGGCTCCCTTATAGGTGACTTCTTGCTTTTCTCTTGCTGCTCTTAGATTTCTCTTTTTTTCTTCGAGCTTTGCCAGTTTGACTATGATGTGTCTCAGAGAGGATCTTTTTAGGTTGAATCTTTTTGGGGATCTTCAAACTTCCTGGGTCTGAAGATCTGTGTCTCTACCTCTACCTGGGAAGTTTCCATTATTATTTCACTGAATAGATTTTCAATGCCTTTACCTTTTCCTCCCCTTCAGGAACACCCATGATTTGGATGTTTGTGCACTTAAAGTTGTCTGCTAGCTCTCTTAGACATTCTTTATTTTTTAAAATTCTTTTTTCCTTTTCTTTTTTTTTTTGTCTGCCTGGGTTATTTCATAAAGACCATCTTCAGGTTTGGAAATTCTTTCTTCTGCTTGTTCTAATCTGCTGCTTAAGCTCTCAGTTATGTTTTTTATTTCATTGAATGAGTCTCTTATTTCTAGGAATTCTGCTACATTCTTTTTTAAGGTATTAATCTCTTTGTAAATTTCTTTCTTCATATCCTGGATATTTTTTCTCTTTTCATTGTCTTGTCTTACAGAGTCCTCTCTTATTTCATTGAGTTTCCTTAAGATAGTTACTCAGAATTTCTTTTCAGTCATTTCAAAGGTTT
>NW_007754168.1:0-1112 GCF_000696425.1 Galeopterus variegatus
ATAATTGGTTAAAAAAAAAAGTTAATCTTTAAAGTCATTAAATACTAACTGGTATAGAATATAAATCTACTAAATGTAAAACAATGCCTCACTCTTCCATATAAAACTAACATACTGTAATTACCTCATTTCTTGCAAAAAAAAAAGTGGCAGTTCCATTTTAGGAGAAAATATGAAAATTAATACTTAAAAGAAGTGAAAGGCAATGTTTTATAATGCATGATAATATCTGCCTAAAGATATTCCTCCCCGCACCCCTGGTAAAAAATTCCCTGGAAGAAGGTAACATTGAAGAGAATAATGGCTGAACAATACAATCCAGAAATGAATGGAAAGTAGTAAGTGACAATAGCCCATTCTTGGGTCTGCTGTTATCTATTTATATGACATTGGACAAGTCATTAGTTCATGTAGAATCTATTTATTCAACTGAAAATTGAGAAGTCTGCATTCCTTGTTTTCTAATAACTTACATTGACATATATGAATCTAAAGGGTTTATAAATAGCATTCACATAATCCACATTCAGTCTTTCATTTGATCTTCACTACAATTCACTGAAGGAGTCAGAGCATTATCTATTATTACCATTTTGTAGAGAGGAAATTTGAGCTCACAGCGCTTACGTTGTTTGCCCATGTTCCTATGGTAATAAATAATAAATTCTGGTAAAGAACAAGGTTTGCAGACACCTAGGTTATTACTTTCACTTGCATGTGCAAGTTACTTTGATCATTATTTTCAAACTATTACTTATAGATAATTCCTTTCTGAGAAATTAGAAAAAGCTGGACAATTTCTTTTAAACATGAGTTAAGAAGATCCTCACTGAGTTGCTGCTGAATATTTTTCTGTGATGTTAGTTGGAGTACATTCGGAAAAAAGTTTCTGCTGCATGTGGCAAACCCACTGTATTTGGAGATATACCAACTAAGTAGCTACAATCTTTATAGTTTGTGAGGATCGTTTAGTAACCGTGTGTATTCGTTTTCATTGATATAGAACATCTTTTTAATCATTTTTAACCTATGTTTTGATTTTGTTTTCACTTGCCCTAAGGGATTATTATATATTTTGTAAACTGAAATTTGCACACACACACACACACACA
>NW_007754168.1:2465-3442 GCF_000696425.1 Galeopterus variegatus
GGGAGCACTGCTGCACTCCCAGCGCCACACTCTCCCGAGTGTGCCACGGGCTCGGCCCTTTTCTGGTGCCTATTAAATATTCATTTACTTATTTCCTGAGCTGAAAGAGCAAAAAGAGAAGTTTAAAGAAACAGGAATCACATCATAGGCAGAATAGATATTAATCAGGCAGAAAAATATCCTTTAATAAAGAACCATTATCTTCACAAATTATATTGTTATACATGCAACACAAAGGAACAGTTTTAGATGTTCTACTAATTACCAGCCTTATTTCATTATTTTTCACATTTATTCTTTCTTTTTTCATATAATTAACATTGTTATGGGTTCAAAAGCATTATTTTTATTTCTGTATTGTTCACTCACACTTAATAAGGCAATTATGCATTTTTACCCTGCAAAGATTATTAGAAAACATTTCCCTTTTATTATGTAAGCTAAATGGACAATATTTTGCCTGCTTGAGTTTTTTAAGCTGTCCTATTCCAGCTTAAATATATGCTTTTTTCTTCCTCTTATATTTTATGCAATTTTATATTCTCTTAAGTTCTGCCTAGGACTCTGATTATTTTTCTTCTGCAGTTTTGTCAAACTCTTTAAATGTCACTCAGAAAATCACTGTTGCATATGGCTTATCTCCAAAAGGAGAAAACTAAGATGTTATTAACAGTGTACCTCGTTAATGTCAGTTAATAATAGAAATTTATTCTAGAGACTTAAAGTCTTACCTTTTTTATAGAATTATGCACAGTTCATGGTTTTGAAAAGAAGAATATTTGACAAAATATATTAAAATTCTCACACTGTTTTATTTTCAGAATGAGTAAAGAAAGCAAAGACCAGGATCATTTTTATTGTATGTAATGGTAGAAATAAGTCATGAATTCCTATAGACTTTACTAAGAAAGAACAATTTAAATTGAAGTGAAGTAGTACTCCATTTAGATGCTACTAGGTGACTATGCAAGTAAGCA
>NW_007754168.1:7555-8142 GCF_000696425.1 Galeopterus variegatus
AAAAAAAAAAAAAAAGCAGGACTTTCTCTTATTTTCAATATAACAAGGAATATACTTTGATTAAGAAATTGGTTTTGCTCAATTTGTGGAAAAAAATAACAAAAATAATAATTATCCCATTCACAAACACAATTCAAATTCATTTCCTTATTTCTCAAGTCTTTGATCTAGGAGGTCAGAAGCGAGGGGTTTAGGGGCTCTCCCCTTGGGTACTCTTAGTCTGTCAGGATGCAGGCCCAGTGACAACATAAAGGATAATGTGAGGAGGTTTAAAAGTCAGATTTGAGGCAGTTTACATTATCTCCACTCATATTTTACTGGCTAGAACTCAATCACATGGCCCCACACAACTCCAACGTGACTGGGGCTGAAGTGGTGTCTCCAGAATGAAGATGGGTAATAAAGACACTGGTGTTTACTCGCATTCTATGCTAAATGTGGATTGGCCGTGCAAGTGGCCCAATTTCCTAGTGTCCTTAATGAATGTGTAGAACAGTATAAAACCAGGGAGGACTAGAAGAACAAGCTTCTCCTTTACCACATAATAAATGACATAAATTATGATCCCTGTTAAGCACTGTGCAGCT
>NW_007754169.1:0-241 GCF_000696425.1 Galeopterus variegatus
AACACCGTGTTTCATTAAAAGATCTTTACCATACTTAATCTTATGAGTGGGAGGCGCCCCCACAAGGGCGGAAGGGCTAAGTGGGAGTCGTGCCTGGCGACCAGCATACCCTCCTCGCGTCTCCTTTCCTTGGATTTTATAAGTCAAAATTTTGCTAAGCTGTTTTCTATTCTCCCATGGTTATATTCGCCAATCATCTCTTCTTTCAAGACTAGCTCAGATCTGTCACAAATCAAATATT
>NW_007754169.1:2076-2785 GCF_000696425.1 Galeopterus variegatus
TTAATAATTTATTGTATTCTGCCTGGAGATTACTTAGCACTTTCTACCAGTCTGAATATACAAAAATATTTGGGAGTTAGATTTATGCTTTGGTCAACTGTTTCAGCACACCACATTATTTTTATAATAAATGATTGATAAATATGTATTGGATATTTACTATATTTCTACATGATCCATTTTAACTTGGGCTCATTTTTTACTTAAAACTGTTATGCAATATAGAGTGCTGAACATGACAGAATTTATTTAAAATCACGTTCTTTTTGTTAATTATTATGATCTATCTTACAGAAGTACTTTAAATTAAACTCTACACAATTCTGGTTGTTCTTATAAATAGAATGTTTTTTTGTTTTGTTTTGTTTTGTTTTGTTTTTACCATTATTGGGACGTTTACAATAACTATAGGTGAATGCTGAGCTTATATTGCTATCTACTCTTTGTATGATAAATGTACTTTACATTAATTAAAATTTTAAAATCACTCTAATACGTATATGTTGCTTAATATTTTAAATATATAGTGTATCTTACTAAATTTTAGTTGTTTTCCCTGAGACTCCTATTCACATTCTCCATCATATTCAAAATTCTAATAAAGTTCTTTGAAATTCATAAAAATATAAATTATAAATGGTACATTAAATCTTCTTTGGCAATCAGAAACCTAATATAGTATTAAAAATGTGGATGACAATAGACCACT
>NW_007754169.1:7841-8142 GCF_000696425.1 Galeopterus variegatus
TTTGTTAGAAGGAGAGACTGGGTACAGCCCCAATTCAAAGTTAGCTTCTGCTTTTATTGTAGAGAAAAGGAAGTTTCACAAGAAAAATCAGTTGATTCAATTATTTCAAAAGGGCAAAAAGACATGGATAACATGACAAAACTTATCCATTAGTAAGTATAGCTTAAACAATAGAAAATAGTAACATCATTAAATCTAACAGCATGACATTCCAAAGTATAATTAGTGAAATGTTAAGCTAGTTACACGGTGATCATTATCTTTAACTTACAATATAACTATTTTTATAACAGCTAAAGCA
>NW_007754170.1:0-8142 GCF_000696425.1 Galeopterus variegatus
TACTCCACATAAGAATGATGTGGGCTGACACAAATGATAAAAAATTTTGTATTCTGACTGATACATAATAAATGTGATATAATTTGACTATTAAGCTATACAACAGACTTGTAAAATAGCTTGTTTAAGAGGCGAGTTTAGAAATCAATTAAAAATTAAACTATTCATTCAAATAATATCTAAGTTAAATCTGACCTTTTTATCTTTTCTATCAAACAGATCATATTTCTATCATATTGAACTATCAATAACTCATGTAGTGTACTTACTAAAGAAATATAATTATTACTAAATCAATATATTACTGGATTGCTATGAAATGAATTTATAATAATTTCATCTGGATTTCTAAAGCAAGTATCTTTTTATTTATACATATATATAAATAATTATTTACCATGAGAGTTGTATTAGTCCATTTTTGTGTTGCTTTAACAAAATACCTGAGACTGACTCATTTATAAAAAAAAAAGGGGTCTATTTGGCACACAATTCTGGTACAGCTGCATTTGGTGTGGGCCTCAGGCTGCTTTTACTCATGGCAGGCAGCTGTTGAGTGCAAGATCACATGGGGAGACAGAAAGCAAGAGAGTGCAAGGGGAGGTGTCAGGATCCTTTTAACAATCAATTATCTGGTTAACTAATCTATTCCTGGAGAGCTCATTTATCAACCCCCACCCTCACCTCCATCCCAGATGGCATTAATCTATTCATGAGGGTCCTACCACTATGACTCAAACACCCCCCAACACTGTCACATTGGGGATCAGATTTCAGCATGAGCTTTGGTGAGACAAACATATTCAAACTATACCAACAATTTTCTAATTTTTTTCCAGGATTTATGTTTCCTTTTACAAGAGGGATTTTCTCAAATCATTGAAAATGTTGGAAGCAGTCATGAAAATAAAATTGACTACAAAAATTAAACGTATGCATTTGCTTTCTTTAAAAAAAAATAGTCAACCTTGATCTCATTGGAAAAGTTACAGAAAATGTTTCATCTATTAAAATATAAAATCAAATATCAAGTGATATATATAGGTGATTTCCAAATTGAATAAGAAGATAAATAACATAGAAATTGTAAAAATGTCATCCAGTTTGATATAGTCCCATTTGTTTATTTTTCCTTTGGTTGCCCGTGCTTTTGGGGTCATATTCATGAAGTCTGTGCCCAGCCCTATTTGCTGAAGGGTTTCTCCTATGTTTTCTTTAATAAGTTTTATTGTTTCGGGGTGTATATTTAAATCCTTAATCCATTTTGAGTTGATTTTAGTACAAGGTGAGAGATATGGGTCTAGTTTCAATCTCCTGCAAATGGATAACCAGTTATCTTCATCCAGACATGTTTGATTTCTATGTGACATATGTTTCTTGATTTAACAAACCTCTAGCATCCACTGAAAATGGATTAAAAGCAGGAACAGGGAAGTATGTCTAAAATAATAACCATAGAAAGAATCACATTGCCTGTTCACTATGTGCCTGACACTGTTCTAAGTGCTTGACTGACTCATCAATCTTCCCGACAATCCTTCAAGAGAAATACCATTACTAGCGACACTTTACAGATGAGGAAACTGCAACTCAGATAAATAACATTATTCACCTGCAGTAGCTTAACCTTGTGTGAAGGAACTGAGGCCCCAAACCAGGCAGTATTGTTCCACAGCTTTTGTCTTAAATAATGTGGTAATATGATTCAAAAATAGGCTCAGAAAAATATTAATAAAAAGTGAGAGGAAAAATACAAGAGATGTTAAAATGCCTTTACATTTTATCATAAAATATTTTGTTTGAAACTTAAAACAGAAGGATAAAGCACACGGACTTTTCTCTTATAATTTTATACTGTGAAATGAAACCATCTAACCATAAATGATTCACCAGAAAATTCAGGAAGTGCTAGAAATAGAATCACATAAAAGATTTCTGATTAAGTCTGGTTTTATTTTTATGAGAATAAAAAAGACTACTAATAAAAATTATCAGGATAGTGACTAATTAGGGTAGAGAAGGTGTGATAATAATGAACTCACAAGTAATATGTACTGGGGGCTAGCCACCTTTTTAAGTTTTATACATTTTGCCACATTTAATTCACACAAAACCGTATAAGTTTTAACTAGTATCTCCACTTTTGAGATGAAGAAACTAAGGCACAAAGGAATAAATAAAATTTTTAAGATGACAAAACTAATAACTAGCAAAGTCAGGATTAAAATTCAGTTTGGCTCCAGAATTCTTGCTTTTTGAGTCCAAGGAAATTCCAGCATTTCAGTTTTGTGTGACTTGGAGGATTTATATTACCAGAAATGGTGAAGGTAGGGATAGCAGATACTGTTTGATAATTTTCTCCTTAAGAAATGGAGAATCATATTAAAGTTTTACATATTGTATCTTTGAGATGTCAAAAGCTGCAATATCCAAATGGAAATACATTTGAAAAAAATAGTATATGATTAAATTCAAGCACAGCAATTGGAACAGAAATTTGTAATTCATCTACAAGAGGGAATATTTAAATTAAGAGACTGGAAATAATAAAAATAATAATTGTTATTATAAGTATGATACATACTATACTAATTTACTACTCTATATTTGTATAGATATATAATTTGTAGATTATTGCTAGAGTGCTTGCCACACATATTACTTCATTTAATTGCATGTATTATTTAATGTAATCTCAGTGATAAAGTTCAGTATGGAACAGAAGAATTCTAAGACAACTCAGGAAGAAGATAGTTAATCAAGGAACCAGAAGTGGCTGCAGAGCTCAGACTATAAGAAGAGGGAAAGGAGTTGCCAAAAGAACAAGGACACTAACTTATTAAAGAAAGCCGTTAAGAATAGGTAATGAACATAAACTAGGTTTCAAGAGTTTGAGTAGTGAGTGGATGATGAGGGGCCGGCCCGGTGGTGCACTGCTACAGTGCGCCGCTTGAGAGTGTGGCGGCGCTCCTGCCGAGGGTTCGGATCCCACATACAGACTGGCCGCTGACTGGCTGAGCGAGGTGTGGGAGCAACACCGAGGGTTGCGATCCCGTTGCCGGTCACGAAAAAAGACAAAAAAGGAAAAAAAAGAAAAAAAGAAATAGAGAATCAAATTAAAGTTTTACATATTGTATCTTTGAGATGTCAAAAGCTGCAATATCCAAATGGAAATACATTTGAAAAAAATAGTATATGATTAAATGCAAGCACAGCAATTGGAACAGAAATTTGTAATTCATCTACAAGAGGGAATATTTAAATTAAGAGACTGGAAATAATAATAATAATAATTGTTATTATAAGTATGATACATACTATACTAATTTACTACTCTATATTTGTATAGATATATAATTTGTAGATTATTGCTAGAGTGCTTGCCACACATATTACTTCATTTAATTGCATGTATTATTTAATGTAATCTCAGTGATAAAGTTCAGTATGGAACAGAAGAATTCTAAGACAACTCAGGAAGAAGAGAGTTAATCAAGGAACCAGAAGCAGCTGCAGAGCTCAGACTATAAGAAGAGGGAAAGGAGTTGCCAAAAGAACAAGGACACTAACTTATTAAAGAAAGCCATTAAGAATAGGTAATGAACATAAACTAGGTTTCAAGAGTTTGAGTAGTGAGTGGATGATGAGACAGTGCAAACAGCAAGACATGTCTACACTTTGAAAAAGTTTTCAGAGAAAGAAAAATAGAGGGAATTCAAAGAGCTTGTCAGGAATAAAGGGAAAAAAAAAAAAAAACCTTTTAAGATAAGATAAACTCGAACATATTTAGAGCCAGAGAAAAAAGACAAGTGGAGAAAAATAAATTAAAGCATAAAAGTGGGGTGAAAGGATAGTTTTCCTTGAGACATAAGTGAATGAGATCAGAAGCCATCCTTTTCCGATGAGAGATCAGGGAAGGTTTAGTAGGAAATACAGGGTAGAGATCTAAAACAGTTTTAGTTGGATGACCTCAGAGAGGTAGCGGACAAACTTACCTGTTGAGGAAAAGGAATGGGGGAAGAGTATTGAGGAAAAACATGGCATAGACACTGAAAAGATTTGTACTAGGGAACAACAAAAGAAGCATTTTCAATAAAGACTGTGGCATCTATTGATCAACTTTCTGTCTAAAGTTAGAATATAGTTTTTAATCACTTCAGTCTTTTAAAATGAAAAGATAAGACTCGTATTTCACTGTCATAATATAATTATTAGATGCTTTGCTAATTGTGCTAAGTAGGCAGTTAATGGTACAATCTGAGAAAGAATGAATCGATTCTCAAATGGACCAATAAAGGATTTTCGTCAGCATAAAATGTTAAATAGAAAATGATTTTTCATAGTAATTATTATAATCTACATTGGAGCTGTGAGAAGGCAGTAAAAGTCAATCACTAAATCGCTTATCATCGATTAATATTTCAATGTCCATAGAGATCTCACTGTTAGTCTATTATATACCAACAGTTAGAAATGTAACAAATTAACTTTTAAAAATCTTATTTAATGTCTTTAATTATTATAATATTAATTATTTTTGATCTTCAACATGTTCGAGTGTCCAAAATATGCTGCATAATTCTTATGGAATAAAAAATAAAATCATTTAAAAATGAGAAAAAACAACTCACGTTTACTTCTAGTAGCACCTAAATTTCTTCATAAATCATGGATTCCATAAAAAGAACTAGGAAAATGTAAGTTCATGATTTATAAATATTTTAGACAATCAAAACCTACCCGTACAACTCAGAATGATCTCCCTATCTCAAGATTCTAAATTTAATCACATCTCCAAAGTTCTTTTTTTACCATATAAGATGACACTCACAGGTCCTATGGATTAGGATGTAGTTATGTTTTAGGGCCTTATTCAGCCTACCACATCACATAAACTGTGCAATAATCTTTAACTTGGTATCTTATGTATCTTTCCTTGATCTGGTGTATAAAAAAGAAATTATCAGGCGAAACTGTAGCAGTTGAGAACTTGCATACTGAAAGGAGCATATAGTGTTCAGAAAACCATGCTTCAACAAATCCATGGAAAACGGAGGCTGAGTTCCCACTCTAAATAGCTCTCATGTCCTTTACCCATGAATCACCTAGAACTAATTGTGTGGGCATTTCCAACTTACAGCCCTTTCCTGTCAAGGATACTACATTGTAAGTGTTTGCACATGGATTAAAGAATAGAAATATAATAATAAAAGCAGAATATCATGAAGTTAAATCAAAATCAAGAACCAGGCAGATCCAAAATGCAATGAGATTACTGTCTGAAAAAAATAATAGAGGATTCTGGAAAATTGGTAGAGAGAACGTTTTATATATATAATGTATATAATTGGTGATTGATTCCATGACAAGTATGTGTGACATGAAAGGATGGATTAATGGTGTTTATCTGATGGTATGTGTCAGACAGCAGTGGCAGAAAATGCAAAATACAGTAATTTAAAAGTATTTTGTTAAAATCACAAATTAGTAACAGCAGGTGGAAATATGCAAATAAGTTCAAATGAGGAAGAACAGTCACGCTTTGAGGACATGTTTTGACCTGGGCTTATTGTTACATGACAAGTTCAAATTCAGATCTTTGTAAGTTCCTAATCAAGACACATGTGCCATGAATTGGGATATTACTTGATGACATCTATTAGTTAACTACCCATATATACATATATTATTTCTTCAACTGCAGTTTTTTTGCCCCTCATGGGACAGGGCATGGCTTAGGCACAGGACATAAGCATGGACAGCAATAAATTTTCTGAGAAAAATATTGTTTCCCCCTCAACAATGACAAACCCAAGAGTTTAAAGTGGACTGCTGTTTTCTAAAGTCACAGAAGCAAACTGTTTTTAATCTATTGTAATGCCTAGCATAGCACCGGTGCATAACATGTATTCAGTAAAAGTTTATCACATGGAACTCATTAGTGCAATTTGTGAAACACAATCTGTACACAGCTAATGATTTGTCTTCAACTATACAAACAAAAAAAATTGTGCTCAACTTCAGGAAATATTTAGCCAAATAAGAGATTGTCATATTTTTCTGTGAAAAAATAACAGTACTTAAGGGTAGACTCTCCTGATTTTTTATCTACCCTTTGGATTCACAACTTGGCGTCACAGACACTGCTCAGATGAATGGCCAGGGCTTAAGACAACTTCTCATAAAGATGTAAGGAAGAAAGATATCACAGAGATGATTCTATCTGGGAACATGGTCAACGAAAATGAAAATTACGTTTCTCAGTCTACTTTTAGGTTAGATATAGTCTTAAAACTAAGTTCTGGACACTGAGATATAAGTATATATCATCTTTAAAATTACTAAAATATAGAAGAAAAGAATCTAGCCATTTTCCTTTTTTCTTCCATTTGACTAATTGGAATGTGTACATAATAGTTGTAGCTTCAGAAGCTATTATAAACTATGAGAATGGAGGCTATCACAGGTTGAGCTCCCTGAAGCAAACACTGGAATGGAGTTTGGCATGCAGGATATTTACTAACAGATCCCTTTATATCATCCAGAGTAAAAGGTAGAGGAAGGAAACAGGATTGGACAGAGAAATAAGTTGGACTGAGAAAAAGCCCCCACAATAGCCCATCAGTCTCTTGAGATCTGTTGAATTAGAGTTGTCCTTCAGAATAGTTTTGTGATGGTTTGAAGTGGCAGGGCTTTATAGTCTTGTACCTTTCATTTGTTGGATGTGTGTTACCCTGGGACACCATAAGACCTTGGAGGAGGCAGCTCTTTATAGATAAAATAACCCTTTTAAGGGCTGATACCTTAAGAACAACTGGGAAATAATCCTTCAATGATGGGGATCTGAAATGTGCATAATAATGTGCAATGAAGCCACCATGTCCAATAGGTAAAAAATACAGAAACATCATGAGGTCCGAACCCCTGACAGATCTTTCCAAGCTTAGACTGCCAACCTCTAGACTTTGGTATGACATAAAAAATTCAAACACACTCATGGCAGCATCTCCTCCACTAACATGGCTCTTATTACCATCTTTATGATGATGAGTCCCAAATCTTTATCTCTAATTTAGATCAAACACCAGACCCATACACTCGAAAAAGTACTTGGCATCTCCAGTTAAAATAACTATTCTATCTTCATTTCAAGTTGATCAAACTAAACCAAACATCATCCTCTACCAAACAAGATTTTTTTTGTACTATCAATCTCTGTATATGGCACAAAAATCCACATGGGTGCTCTCGTTTCACAGTCCAGATTTTGACTTAGGATGAATATTCCCCCAAAACTTAACCCCACTGTAACTGTTAAGGGTGGGAAATTCTATTATGGTAATTGAAAGGTGGGGCCTTTAAGAGGTGATTAAGTTGATGCTTTGATGGTGTTCATGGACATGGTTCTGATGGTTTTAAAAGGAGAGCATATGAGGAGCTCTCTCTCTCTCTCTCTCTCTCTCTCTTTCTCTCTCTGCCCCTCCACTTTCTGCCATGTGAGACCTCTGGGTCACTGTTGCCACTCTTAAGACTCTCACCAGATGCATTCCCTGGGCTTTGGACTTTCCAGCCTCAGAAACTGTAAGCATAAAGTGTTGTTTTCTTTATAAATTACCCAGTTTCAAGTATTTTATTATAAGCAACAGAAATGGATTAACACACCTTTCTTATACCATCCCATGACATCCTCCACCATATACCTCAAAATTTCCTTCAGTCATATAAGTGGGGTTTTTTTTCACTTCTTTTTCCAATCCTTTGTGCATGTCATTCCCTCTTTCTGTACACTCTTATACTCTGTCCCCTTCCAGCTAACTTCTATTCATATTTAATCCCAGAAGTCAGCAATTTCTGGTCATTTTCTCCACATTGTAAATCAACTGCATTTGTAATTATTTACTTTCAAAACATAACTTCATCATGTCATTACATTTTTGTGTCACCAGCACCTACAAAATGTCTGGCCCACAGCAGATGATTAATAAATATTGAGTGGATGCATGAATTCATAAATGAATGAAAGAAGTTAGTTCTCTCAGTTCTGTCTATTCCAGTTTTCTCCCCTTTCATGGTGGTGTCACCATGTCACAATCCGATCTTCACAGATTTTAAAAGTAGTAAAAATTTAACCTGAAAAATACA
>NW_007754171.1:0-8141 GCF_000696425.1 Galeopterus variegatus
GACCGGTAAGGGGATCGCAACCCTTGGCTTGGTGTCACCCGCACTGTGCTCAGCCAGTGAGTGCACCAGCCATCCCTATATAGGATCCGAACCCGCAGCGGGAGCGCTGCTGCACTCCCAAGCGCCGCACTCTCCCAAGTGTGCCACGGGGCCGGCCCAGGATGTGTGACTTTTAATGTGAATCAGGAGGGCAGAAAAACTATAGTGTGTGGGAATTAGAATGGGGAGGGGCACAGAGGCCTCTGCAGTCAGGGAACAGTGCTAGGGCAAAGGGGTTATGTCAGGGCAAGTAAAAGAACACTAAGACCCCACTACAGGCACAGTCTCACCTAGGTTGGCGCCAGGCCCATAGCACACTTAACCTTCCCCGTCCTAAGCCTCCAAGCCCATGTCGTAAACAGATGGGAATCTCAGAGTACAAATGGAAATGGTTTGCTGAGTCTCTGGAACTGAAACTCCACTTAACGGGGTGGGAGGGGACAAGGGGTGGCTTCTTGTCATCTATATTTCTTACATTCTCCCACTTCCTTTTGTCTCATGGCTGTGAGATACCAGGTACCATGACCAGCTCAAGGTCCCATGAGCGTGACTCTGGGGAAAGCTGGGGGCTGGCGGCTGCTGCAGCACATCAGGAAAGGTTCCCGGCAGCAGGCGAGGCTGCTCAGGAAGGGGTGGCGGAGCAAACTCACTGCTGGGAAAACCCAGAGCTTACACCTGTCAGCAAGGACAAACCTGCCTCCTCCAGCAGCCACCCCTCATGTCAGCATCCCCGCCTCCACCATCCAAGAGAGGATTTCAGACAAGCAGAGGACAGGGTGCACAGCTGGGGCAAATTAGCCAAAACCAAGCACCTCTATTTCATTCATTTCTACTTGAGGGTGGGGGGTGCAAAGAGTGAGCCTGGGTGACCTGAAGATTCTTCCCTCACCAGGAAAGTCAGACCCAGGAGAGAGGGTAACGCAGAAGCTAGTGATGTCTTCCTCACGGTAACCCAAGGAAGCATTGAGCTTGCATTCGTCTACCCAAAAACATTTACTGAGAACATACTGTGGGCGAGGCACCAGGTACATATAAAGACAAATAGAATCTCCATCTTCCCATGAAGGAGGCTTTCAAGTAAGCAAATAATATAAGATAATGGAATTCATGCTATGGTAGAGGAGACACAGGGTGCTATGGGAGGAAAGTGAGGGGCCCCCAATCAGCTCATGAAGGGTGGTGAAGGGTGGGATGCGGTAACACTTGGGCTGAGTTGTGAAGAGCAAGTGAGAATAGGGGTTAACCAAGAAAATAAGTGGGATAACAGCATCTCAGAAGGAGGACAAGATGGAAATGGGTGTTTATGCAGACTGTTTGTGGTTACGGAAAACTGAAGGAGTTCCCATCCACCTGTCTGTTTTCCTCTGAGAGTGATGGAAGAGGTGGCAGAGGAAAGAAAAGTTTTTAAATCAGCCCTTTAGGGGATAAGGGGAGCTGGAAAAGGAGCTGACCAGGGATGGAAGCCACATGCAGGGGACTCTCCCACACCAGCATCCTCTTCCTAACATGGGATTCAGTTTGGATTTTGATTATTCCCTCTCTTTCAGATGGTTTTGGCATATGAAATGCTGTGCGTTGTGGGAAAGAAATCAGTTTCATAAAACATTTCATGCGAGCTTTCTCATTTGATCAACCCTATTTTACAAATGAGGTCTAATGTATAGGAGGGATAAGGGGAGTCATACAGATCTTCTAACCCCAAATGCTAAGGTTTGCACTGTGGGTCAGGAGACCTAGCTGTGGTCTCAGGTCTGTTACCAACCTGCAATGGGATCTTGAATTAGTCACTTAACTTCTTTAGACTTCAGTTTCCATATTTAAAAATGAATCTATGAGTGTCTCTGAAATCCTTTCTTAATCCCAGTTTGCACAGAGCTCTCTGTCAGCGTCTCAGAAAGGAACCTGCACAGTCACTAACCCTCTCCCCTAAGTGTACCTTGTTTAGGGCAGGTATGACTAGAGACTCAAGAGTAGCCACCTGGAACCCAACCCATGAGCCCTCTAACCCAGGACTGAGGCTTCAACAGGAAATATCAGAGACAGGCTTTCGCACATTTCCACAGCCCCATAAAGTTTAAGAATTCCCTAAATAAACTGATTTACCTTAACAGTTTGTTAACCTACAACCCATGCAAGGAGAGATCACATATAATGAGTACTAAAAAAACAAAAATAAGCTCTAAACCAACTAATGGTGTGCCCTTGGTCAAGGCCACCTCCACTCAGATTCAGTTTGTGCAGCTGTGAAAGGAAGTCGTCAGAATAGATGCTCCTCCAAGTCTGTTCTACTTTTTGCTTCCCACAAAACTTGACTCGAATAAGCAACTGCCTCCTCAACCTGCCAACTTGATTTTCTAGTAAGCATTTCCAGGTAAACATGTCTATAACAAAATCCTCGATTTTCCCTATCAAACCAGCTCCTCCTGCAAATGGTAATCGTGTCTTAGTTTCTCAGATAAAAACCTTGGAGTCATCCTTCACTCCTTTTCTTTATTTATCCTCTGCAACCAATCCATCAGATCCTATCGATTTCACCTTGAAAATATGTCCAGAACCTAACTGCTTCTCAGCACCTCCACTGCCACCACCACTCTAAGTCTAAGCATCATCTCTCCCCTGGACTAATATGACCCCCTCCTGCTTGGTCTCCTTGCCTCCACCCTTCTCCTGCTACAGTTGCAGCAGCCAGAGTAATCCTTTTTAAAGCTTAATTATGCCCTGCTTTGTTCAAAATCCTCCAGTGGCTTCCCGTCTCACTTGAGTAAAATCCCAAGTTCTCGTATGGCCCAAGCCCTGTGTGATCTGGCATCCTCCCTGTTCCATCCTCCTTCTACTCTGCCTCTGCCACACCAACCTCCTTCCTGTTCCTTGAACAGGCCAAGCACTCTGCTGCTTAGGCTGTTTGCACTTGCTGTCTCCTCTGTCGGGAAAAGGTACACTCCTGCCTTCTTCAGGTCCCTGAGCAGATGCTGTCTTACCAAAGCAGCTTTCACTGGCCATCCTATATAAAATAGCACATGCACCCCACTCCACCTTCACTTGCTAATCCCTTAACTTGCTTTATTTTCCTTCACAGCATGGACAGACTATCTGGAATAAGCAGCATGTCTCAAATGGTCATGTGCACACAAATCACCTGGGGATGTTGTTAACATGCAGATTCTGATTCTGTAGGGTTGCACTCTGAACGTATGACAATCTCCAATCTCCCGGGTGGCACCATTGCAGCCGGCTCATGGACCACACTTTGAGAATGTAGAGTAGATAGAATATATGATTTTTTTTTATCGTCTGTCTCCCCAACTGAAATATAAGCTCCATGGGAGCCAGAATTTTGTCCCTTTGGTTTCTATATTTCCTAGAAGTGTTTGGCACAGAATAGATATAAAATAGATTTCATTGAGTAAATGAATGAGGGAATCATGAGGGTATGGAACAGGCACATGAAAACCACAGCAGGCCTTCTAGTAAAGTCCTAGAAACTAGAACAGAACCCAGTGGATGGTTTCCTGAAGCAGGCAGAAATGTGATGTCAGAGAAGGCAATGGTGTCAAATTAGGTCCGCTGAATCCAGGTTTAAGAAATTAGTTGGGCCAGCAATGAGAGACAAGTCCCAAGAGTGAGGGTCTAGAATGAACCAGAAAGCCAGAGCAAGGGCAAAAGAGAAGAGAGCGGGTTCAAGAGAATTGCTTCAGTCATGACGAAAATGCTCAAAGCTCAGAACTGTGGTTACTAGAGGTGGGAAAGTGGGATGGAGAGAGAGGATAGTGAAAGGCTGGTTAATGGACACAAAACAGCTAGATAGAAAAAATAAGTGCTATTGGTATACAGTCGAGCAGTTAATTAACATTAATTTACTGCATGTTATCAAATGGCTAAAAGAGAGATGGAGTGTCTTCATCACAAAGAAGTGATTAAGCCTTGTAATGACAAATATGCTAATTACCCTGATTTGATCATCACACCTTAGACATGTGTATTGATATTCAATTCTGTACCCCACAAATATGTATAATCAATATATTGCAATAAAAAAATGCTCAAAGCTCATTTTGTGGCATGGAGATTAAACGGCCCATCCATGGACTGCTCTGGTTTAAAGGCACAGAGATAGGAAGGACAAATTCTATTTCATTTCAACCCATCTTAGAAATACCTAGTTTTAGAATATAAGAAAGAAGTTCCCTAAAGTTTACTATCCATTGCATTTGATTTAATTTGTCCTAAATTCATTTTTTCTAGCTTAAAAGATGTTCTATAACTCAACTCTTCCAGTGTAATATGATAACTTCATGGTATATTACATACCACTTCAATGGTTTTTCTAACAATGATGATGATGATGATGATATCCATCTCACCTTTCAAAAGGATTTGAGGCAGTTTGTAAAATAACAGCAACAACAAACAACATTCCTGTGTTGCTTACCATGGGCTCGTCACTGTTCCAAGGTTACTTTGCATATATCCATTCATTTAAACTTCCCAACAATCTTTATGAAGTAGATGCCATTATTATCCCCACTTTACAAGGGAGAAAACAGAATCCCAAAGAGCTTGAGTGACTCACCCAAGATCACTCAGCTAGCAAATGGCAACACCTACAATAAAACAAAAAAATACTACACACCCACACAAAAATCAAAAAATAAAATGAAAAAGATTATAAGAACCAAGTCCTAAAAGAGGAGGATGTCAAGTGGGAAGAAATTAATTTCATCAGAAAACTTGGGGATTTAATGCTGCTATAACTTAACTATAAGCTTCCTGGCAGCCCAGGGGAAAAGGAAAATGGGATAGGTTTTAGTCAAGGATGACCTTGGGCAAATTGTAAGAGGCCCTTGTGAGACTAAGCCAGAAATATTAAAAAGAGAGCAGTGCCACTCTAGACTCAGAGACAAGTGTAGAGTCAGAGGCCAGAGGGAAAATCAGAACTTATATGCCAAAAAGGTCAGCAACAGGGGCGGACTAAGAGGCCAGAAAAAATGAGATAGGAAGTTTCAAACACAGAGAAGGCAAGTGTCAGTGTAGGCAAGAGTCAACATAAGCAGAGAAGGGTTGGCACCCGAACAAATCGTGGAAATTCCGGATTCTGATCATAAAGTCCTTTAGTACCTTGCCACTCAAAGTATGGTCCCTGGACCAGCAACATCTGCATCTCCTGGGAACTTGTTAGAAATAGAGAAATTCAGGCCCCACCCAGTTCTACTGAATCAGTCTGCATTTTTAACAAGATTCTCAGGTGATGAGAATACATACACATGCAAGTTTGAAAAGCACTACTTTAGCACAGACTTTGGTGAATTTCCACACAACAGTAGACTCTGGACACACACCAAGTGCTATGACAGGTGCCATCACATTCACAATCTCATTTGCCCCTCATAACAATCATACAATAGAGATACCATTTTTGTACCCACTTTACAGATGAGGAAATTGAGGCTCATGGTCACAGTCACCCACCTAGTGAGTGACAGAGCTGGGATCTTTTCCCAAACCAATTAGCTTCAAAATCAATTCATGTTTACTGGCATTGCCGTGGGACTTCATCCTAAGGGCCTGAGAGAAGAGTGGCCTGGCCAAGGCAATAGTGAAGAATGGCTCCATTCTGAAGGCTAGAAGCAGGGAGCCTGCAGCAGAGCGTGCAATAGCACGCAGTGGAGGAAGGCTCCCATAGAGGAGAAGGGGAAAGACGTGAGCAGGTGTGATTGATGCCTTGCAGGAAGATAGAACCAGAGCCTTCTGAGAGCGTGGCAAAGCTGGCCCTGAGTCCATTCCAGAAAACATGTCCTTCTGTATTATATCATAACTGGGAATGAGTACAGGCGGCTTCAGCCATGCTATGCAACCCCATCCAAGCGCCCCTCTTCCCACCCCCACCTCAGCTGGCTGCAATGGCCTGTTATCCTTCTGTCTACGTTCAGCAAAATGTCAGTGTGGGATGGGAGCAAAGCGAGAGTGAAGGGGTGCCTTTTGTTTGCCAATTAGTCATGGACCACTTGTAACCGCTCTTTTTGTGTGTGATTTACGAGTGCGTGTGCTGTATATTATTTAACTTTTCCTTTCTTGGTGGTTGGTCTCCCCTCTCGGTTTTTATTAAGTTCCACATGAGTCAGGACTGTCTTGTATTTAATTGAATTCCCCACATCACAAAGCATACAAACAGAGCATGTTTAATCAGCTTTTGTTGATGGATTGCCTCTTCCAGAGAGGGAAAGCCGACCCCCCACCCTCCCGCCCAGCCCCCTGCAGGGAGAGCGCTCTAGTTGCAGGGGATGAGGCCTGAGAGCTAAACTGGTCCATCCCGTGAGGTGGCCAGATGGTCCCTTCCTGGCCGGGTTGAGCCTCCCCTCTGGGGCTCAGGGAATCCCTGACACGCTTCACCCTTCCTCCTTGGTCTTCATGAGAAACGGCAAGTTCATCGCGCGTGGGCGTGGTGTGAAGGCCCTAGGTGGTGTTCTCACCCAGGCAGCTGTTTTGCTGTGCTGCTTTCCTGCCCCTTCCTGAGCAGATAAGATCTGCACAGGCTTGTGGTTCACTCCCACCGACCCTCAAAGGCAACAGCAAGCCAAGCTCCCATTTCTCAGGTGCCTCCTGAGAATCACGGAGAATCACGCCCCACTTCAGCATCTGTAATGAGATCTGGGTCATGTGAAAGCAGCAGCTAAAAAACAAAAAACGCAGCTTCCCAGAACACAGGGCAAGATCAGTCCCTGTGAGCTTCCTTTTCTTCTCCCAAGATCTCCAGGCAAAACTGATTTGCATGCGCCACCAACTGGTACCTCCCCGTGGGAGACTAGAAGCCTGAGGTTGCTGGAATGCTGCCACCTCCCCCAGCTGGAGGGGCGCAGGGAGACTGGCACTGAACGGAGAACTGTGTGCGTCTCGGGAGCCTGGGGAGAGGGGAGCAGATGTCCTGGAGAGACAGAAGGAGAATAAAAGGTCATATATCCTTAGATAGGCTATGGGCACAAACCTTGTTTCCTGACTCTGAAATGGGATTCCAGTTGCAGGATGCCCTAAAATACAAACTAACTCCTTTGGAACCCACACTGAATCCGAGGTGGCAACTGCACCTGCCTGGCCCAGTGGAGAAGAGAGTTAACCCTGCTCATTAAAACCCTATAACTGAGGGCTGCAGGTTAGCTCAGTTGTTTAGAGCATGGTGTTGATAGCACCAGGGTCAAGGGTTCAGATCCCCACACAGGCCAGATGCCAAAAAAAAAATCCTCTGACTGGTCACCAGTGAGCTCTCTTAGCCTGAGAGGACGGAAAGCTAATTTTGATCACTCCTTCCTCTAAAGTTTCTCCTTCTTTCATTCCTCTAAAGACTCCCTTATTTTGTAAACTGGCAGCTGATAATACCATTCACTTAAAAACTAGTGTTTACTGAGAAGTCAGAGAGAGTAAATATAAAATATGCACTGCATATAGAACTTGCTAGAATAGAGAGTAAAAGAATTGGAAATTTCTTGTTTCATTTAAAAGCATCATGCCCTCGTGATCCTGGTCCCAGAGGCCAGGCAGAGGAGAGAGAGAAAGAGAGAGGTTGAGATTTCTAATGTACCTCCTGGTGTGAAAAATGGCAGGATGTGGAGGCTAGTATGGCTTGTGCCTCCATGTGACCTAGGGATGGCCTTTTCCAATGGCCAGCCCAACAGCCTTCCAAGAGACATCTCCATTAAACGAGTCAGAGAATCAGGCCTCCAGAACAGAAGTCCACCTGTCACGGAGCTGGAAGGGAAGGATGTAATGAAGCAGGGATGCAGAGAAGCCCTAGAACCCAGAGTTTAGAAACAAAGTGGAATGTGGCAGCTCCTTTGTTGTTAAGTCCCAGGGTATTTTTCATTCCAGGCAATCTAGGATGTCCTTAGCTGTTAAGGGAGAAGGGCTTGGAGGGTGCAGGGAAGGGAAAGCTGGGATATTACTGACAGTGTTGCCTGGTTGAGGGAACAGGATTGCACAGACTGCATCTACAGGGCCTTCATTCAGCTCCTTTCCTGGCCCCTCGATATAACAGTCTCCCGCCTCCTCCCCCTCCCTCTCCCCCTCCATCACCCCCTCCTCCCCATCCCCTCCCTCTCCCCCTCGTCTCCCTC
>NW_007754172.1:0-380 GCF_000696425.1 Galeopterus variegatus
CCTCATTTTCTCTCCACCCCACTTCCAAAAAAGAGCCGAAAATAATTTCTTCCTCATCTAAGTACCCATTGTTCTTAACCTGTAACTATCTAAGGGCTTTTATCAGATTGCACAGAATTTACAGTTGATTGGTACAGCTCTACTAGATTGGAAGCTTCTTCAAGGCAGGATTCATAATCATGTCCATTGTAAACCTTGCACTCAGTACATGTCGAGTGTTGGTTGAATTGATATTGCCTTTTGAATATAAAAAGGAAATAACACGTCAGGGTGGAGAGAGACGGAGAAGAGCTGTACCTAAACTGAGTTCCCACAGGATCGATGACTCCCTTCACAGATAGGAGGGTCTGTCACTTTCCACAGGTCCCAAGATCTCTGGC
>NW_007754172.1:3872-4855 GCF_000696425.1 Galeopterus variegatus
GCAGGAGCGCCGCTGCGCTTCCCAAGCGGCGCACTATCCAGTGCACCACCGGGCCGGCCCTGACTTTCTGACTCTTAAATGTGGTTTTGACTTCTGGATAATGATGGAGGAGTAAAGCTGGTTCACAGAATCTTTTTTCCCCACTTTCTAACAAAATGAAAAAAACTTTAACATATCAGTTCAAAAACCGATCAACCTAATGTCATAAACTTCAGAAAATGGTGATAGTCCAGGATTAAAAAAAAAATTGAAATATAGCACTACTTGTTTTTAACTCTGCATAAGCCAAAGTGATAAGCTGACTATTTCCTAAGAATTCTCGCTTGGGCCTGAATGGTTAGCTCAGTTGGTTAGAGCACAGCCTTATAACACCAGGGTCACAGGTTCAGATCACTGTACCCGCCAGCTGCCAAAAAATAAAAATAAAACTGATTAAAGAAAAACATATATATTTTAGGGCCAGCCCATGGCTCACTTGGGAGAGTGTGGTGCTGATAACACCAAGGCCATGGGTTCGAATCCCATATAGGGATGGCCAGTTAGCTCATTGGGTGAGCGTGGTGCTGACGACACCAAGTCAAGGGTTAAGATCCCCTTACCAATCATCTTTTTTTTTTAAAAAAAAAAAGCATTCTCACTTGGTATACCTTAACCTAGCAAGAAGCAAACTTATATATATTTTTTTGCCCTTCTGACTGGAGGGAGTTAGACTAAAAAACTGGTGAATCAGGAAATGTGAATCTCTAATGCTCTGTGATGAAAATGAAGAGTCTACAGCTCCTCATTAAGTTGAGAGGCCATTTTGAAGCTCTTTCCAAAATGGAATTTGTCCTCCTCCCCCAAGGTAGAAGAACCTTGGTATAGGATATTAACTTAAAAAGTCAGAAGAAAGAGCAGAACTCAGGTATTCAAACAAAGCATAATCTTTTTTTTTTTCCTTTTTGTCTTTTTTCGTGACCGGTAATGGGATCGCAACCCTCAGT
>NW_007754172.1:5408-8140 GCF_000696425.1 Galeopterus variegatus
GACTAAAAAACTGGTGAATCAGGAAATGTGAATCTCTAATGCTCTGTGATGAAAATGAAGACTCTACAGCTCCTCATTAAGTTGAGAGGCCATTTTGAAGCTCTCTTTCCACAATGGGATTTGTCCTCCTCCCCCAAGGTAAAAGAACCTTGGTATAGGATATTAATTTAAAAAGTCAGAAGAAAGAGCAGCACTCAGATATTCAAACACAGCATAATCTTACAAAGCCTTAGCTGAGCTCTCACTTACCCTGCCCTCCAATCCCTGAGGTGGTGGGAACATGGATAGAATAGGAAGTACTTATTCCATCAACCGTTGCTCAAAGGAGTTAGCCTTCTCAGTTCTTTGGGAAAGGTAATCAAGAAAAAGTTGTCTGTCTACAGCCGTACCACTCTAACCATGTCTGATCTTGTCTGACCTTGGAAGCTAAGCAGGGCTGGGCCTAGTTAGTACTTGGATAGGAAACCACCTGGAAATACCATGTATTGTAGGCTTAAAAAAGAAAAAAGAAAAAGAAAAGGTTATTACAGCAAATGAAAATAAACAGAGATGCCCACATTAAACCTAAGCAAGATGAAAAGAATCACTATGGCAGCTACAGCTCTAAGTATACATAATAAAAAGAGAAAGAAAATATTTAAAAATATTTAGAGGTCTAAGAGTCCAGCCTAGAAAGTTATAGAACAAAATCCCCGATTAAGTGTTTTATGCTTTGCGTAATTTAATAAGAGCATGAATTCATAAAACTAGGTTCAAATATGAGGGAAAACAATAAAATGAAAAGGGAAACGCAGAGCTAAGAAAACAAATTAAGAACAAACATTATTACTGAATAATAATTAGTTAGCATTTAGTTAATAAATAAAATAGGCTTATAAGTAAATTAATAAGAAGTAGCAAGGAATGCTAAAGCAGCAAGGAATGAGCTGCACAGCTGAAAATCAAATTCTTGACCCAGAAGAAAGGCTTGTGATAATCACAGGTTAATGGAAAAGAAAAGAAACAAAAAGATTTAAACAATTAGAGCAATGATAATAAATATGAAAACCTATGATGAGCTATCACAAGGAAATTGTGTTCCTGAAGTAGAACCTAATAAATGGAAGAGAGTCCAAAGAAATACTATTAAATCTTCAGATATTCTAGAGACTTTTGATACAGGATAGTTGACATTCAGACATTTTCTAGGAAAGTTTTTGAATTTCAGTCTAATTCTTGACCATTTTCATATCTTAGCTCAAATAACACTTCTTCATGGGAAGCTTTCCCTGACTTTTTAGGCCAACCTGGTCTCTTTTATATACTCTCAGAGCACTCTTTTTTTGTCACAGTGACTAGATCTATTTTGTACATGCATGTGATTATTGTCTTCCTTACTAGACTGAAAATTGTGTGAGGTCAGAGAGTATCTGTTTTATTCAATAATGTTTATCCAGTGTCTAGCTTAGTACCTGCCCATAGTAGGTGCCTCATAGATTCTTGTTCAATAATTAGGGAATGAATGAATTTTATTTAATTACTATAGTTTTAGAAAATATTTGAGTACTTTGATAAGGTTAGTCCCTCTATATTACTCCTTTCTTTTCTTTTTTTTTTTTCCCTTTTTGTCTATTTTCATGACCGGTAATGGGATCGCAACTCTCAGTGTCGCACCCGTACCGCGACCGGCAACGGGATTGCAACCCTCGGTGTTGTGCCTGAACTGCGCTCAACCAGTGAGTGGACCGGTCTCTATATGGGATCCGAACCCTCGGCGGGAGTGCCGCCACGCTCCCAAGCGCCGCACTCTACCGAGTGTGCCACCGGGCCGGCCCTATTCCTTTCTTAAATGAAGTGACATGCCTAAATGGACATTTCATAATAAAACTTAGGTCCATGTGAATAATTACAATGTTATAATTTTATAAATTACTTTTTGTCTATGTTGCTTTGTTATTAGAAGACAGTAAATTATATGTTCCTCGCTAATGTGTTTGTTTTTCTCTCCTTTCTTGAAACCTGCTAAGTATGGAAGACTGGTTGACCTGTGTCATCCTATTCATAAGAAATACCAGCTGGCTGTTACTAAGCTTCTTGGCCAGTACATCGTTGCCATTGTTGTAGCCTCTGAAAAAGTAGCAAAAGATTGTATTCGATTTCTGAAGGAGGAAAGAGCTGAACCTGAGACATTCCTTGCTCTAGATTACCTGGAGGTAAGAAATTTGTAATGTTTGGTATTTAGTAGTGATAAAATCTTGTCTGTTAAAGTATGTCTTTATTGCTTAAAACTATGGTAGTGACTGAAAAACATCGTTGCCAATTAGCCTGTCATTTGAATGGCTGTGTTAATGTAGTGGCAGGCAAAGAATGATATCAAGTAGCTGCTATCTTTCTTGATATCGCATCTTTTTTTTTCCTAATCTAGTTTTGTCATAATTCTATCTTGGTGATTTCGATGCCATTGCTCTAGCAGCGCAGCACTCTGCATACTAGCCAGCAATGTATTTCGTTCTGTAGCAAAGTGCAGATGCTCTTCAAGTTGACCATGGGGTTATGTCACGGTATACCCATTGTGAGTTGAGAATATCATAAGTTGAAAATGCCTTTAATACACCTAATCTACCAAACGTCATAGGTTAGCAACACAGTGCGCTGCAGGGTATCGGTTGTTTACTCTTTTGATCACGTGGGGGGCTGAGAGCTGTGGTTTGCTGCCATTGCCAGCATCACAAGAGAGTACCATACCACACACC
>NW_007754173.1:0-799 GCF_000696425.1 Galeopterus variegatus
TGTTCTACAAGAAGAAAAAATGATGAAATTGATATTTGGTGAATAGAAGGGCAAACTGGGAGAGACAAGTAGTGCAGATGACAGAATTATTTCCCTGTAGTATATTAATAAGGCCCCCTGATTCTGAGTCATTGTTTGTGACAGAGTTAGAACCAGTGAATGTGAACAGAGACTGGCTCATCATAACTTCCTGTGTGTGATTCTCTCACTCTTTTCCGACTGCCGACTGGATATTGATGCCACATAAATACTGTGTTGAAGTGGGAAGAAATGGTATCAGCCTGGGTCCCTGAATGAAGGAGTGGAAGTGAGTCCTAGTCAGGGAGTTTTCACTTGGACTTCACATGCATAAGAAATTAAATGCTGTTGTGTTAAGTAAGCCACTGCTGTTTAGGACTTTAGATGTTATGGAAATTCACATTAGTTAATTAATCACTCTACCTTATGGGACTGTTGAGAGAATTACATGAGTTAATTTATGAAAATCCCCAACAAATGTTAGCTCTTATACTTTTACTAGACTGCAAGTGACATTTTATATATCAGGTCACATGAGTCCTGCTTTGGTTTGTCAATAAAATATAAATATTTCTTTAAGAGTCATATGTAATTGGCAACTAATAAAATAATAAGGTAACAAAAGATAATATTTCCGTCTAGTGCAAAATATGAACTCATGAACGTGACAAGAAGTCATTAGACGTTAAGTTGTGTGAAAATAAGACTGTGTTTCAGTGAGGAAATTTTATATTGTATACTAAAATAAATATCTTAAATACAAATATGTGTTCACAAATAT
>NW_007754173.1:1456-2261 GCF_000696425.1 Galeopterus variegatus
CTAAGGGGTGGAGAGAAAGACACAGTGTGAGCAAACAGTCCGTAACCACTGCCATGGTGAAGTTGCACTTGATCTAATCGAAAGCTCATTTCTATCTATTAAACAAAATACCAAACCCAAAATACTTAGATGCTACATTTTCTAAGAAAGTAAGTGATATGGATTGAATTGTGTCCCCCAAGTTTTACATATTGAATCTTAATCCCCATTCTGTTGAGGGTGGGAAATCCTATTATGGTAATTGAAAGGTGGGGCCTTGAAGAGGTGATTAGATTGTAGGACCATGCAGTAGTGAATGGATTAAAAATGGTGGTCAGGGGCGTGGTACTGAGGGTGTTAACAGGAGAGCATGTGAGATTCTCTCTCTCTCTGCTCTGCCATTTTCTGCCATGTGAGAACCTTGGGTCACTGTCACCACCACCAATGCTTTCACCAGATGTGTTTCCCGGATTTTGGACTTCCCAGCCTCTAAAACTGTAAGGAATTAATTTTGTTTTCTTTATAAATCACCCAGTTCTGGGTACTTTGTTATAAACAACAGAAATGGACTAATACAGTTAGTCCATCAGTAATGATCCTCAGACAAAGTACAATAGGGATCGTTGATCTATAGAATTAAAAGCCCTCTTAAATATGAATATGTCACTCAGCCGTGTGACACACTTAAAATTTGATTATCACCGCTAACACCAATATCCTTTCATTTAAAAACAATAAAAAAGAAAAAAATGAAGAGAAATTTTGTTCTTTACTTTTAATAATTCCATAATGCCTTGAAACAGATGTCTCAATAACATCACCTGGA
>NW_007754173.1:3584-4992 GCF_000696425.1 Galeopterus variegatus
TTACATTAGTAAAACTGATTAATAAAACATTTTCTATGCCTGGAATAAAAAAGCATTATTACACATCTTACGTTATAAAAACTAAATAATTTTTTTAAAAAATTTAGTTTGGATATAAAAACAATTTTCTTAAAAATAGTTGTCAAAAGAAGAAATAGGAAATTGAACAATGTGCTATTGGTGAAATTAAATCCATATTTTTCTATATTCTCACAAAGAAAACTCTGGTCTCAGGTAAGCTTCACTTGCAAATTCCTTCAAACATTTAAGGAGTGAACACCTGCTTTACATAAATTCATCTAGATAATTTTAAGGAATGTACTCTTCCTACCTCATTTTGCAATATCAGTAGAACATGGATTGAAAAACAGGAATAAATTATTTTTTAACTGAAATGTATTGACATATGTATTTATGGGGTACAGAGTTATATTACAACACATGTATACAATGTGTGATGTTCAAATCAGGGTAATTAGCATATTCATCATTGTATAATTTAATCACTTCTTTGTGATGAGAACATTTGATCTCTCTTCTAACCATTTGATAGCATACAGTACATAATTGCTAATTATAGATCTCTAGGACTACTGTATACCACTAGACTTTATTTTTCTTAGCCAGCTGTAATTTTTTATTCATTAATCAACCTCTCCTTGTCCCCCTCCTTCCTTCCCTTCCCTAGGAATAAATTATTGACTGCAAATATAAATAATAATACTTAAGCAAAAAATCCCACTAACATTCAACAGTCNATTGATGGTTTTAACCATTTAATTGATGTCACTATTTTAAGAAGTGAAAGTGTTATATACAATGAATTGAAAGTTCTGGTATCTACCTTAAGCTTCTGGATTTGAATCTCAACACTACTGTGCAAAACTTCATAACTACTTGTAGAATTTCAAAAATCAGCCTAAGAGAGAACAATATTTGTTGCAGAACTTAGAATAAACAGCTCAAAGCCTGTGCATAAATTCAAATTTCATGTGATTGTGTGTATGGTGCAACAAGCTGTAAACTGTTTGGCTGTGGTGGAGGAATGTACGTTAGACAGTATAATTTTATAGAAATCAGCAAAATATGTTTTTAATGGAAAATGTATAGCTTTCAACATATGGCAGAAACTTTATGATCTAAACACTTAACTATTAAAGGGTAGTGGATTGTTGGTAGCCCTGAAAACAATATGGAAACATCCTAATTTTCAGAACCTATGAATGTTACTTCATTTGGAAAAAAAGGTCCTTGCAGATGTAAAGTTAAGGATGTTGAGATGAAGAGATCATCCTAGATTAGCCCTTTGGGCCCTAACTTCCAAGACATCAAGACAAATATTCTTGCAAGAGATACACAGAAGACATTTGACAGAAGAGGAGGAGGTGATGTCATCACAGAGGCAGAT
>NW_007754173.1:6507-8139 GCF_000696425.1 Galeopterus variegatus
TATTGACTGCAAATATAAATAATAATACTTAAGCAAAAAATCCCACTAACATTCAACAGTCTTTAGTCTGTGCTTGATTATATTGCCTCTTTCATAACCAAAAGTTATGGTTATTAGCTTTTGCCATATCTTCTTGAATAAATCTCATTACTCAATATTGGGTTTCACTGTGACTAAGTAACCCTTATTACTTCATCTTCTTTACACTAGTATAGTGTACTTTTTGATATAATTATGTCTCTCCCTAAAAATGTTTTGGCTATCAATTTCTTAATTTTTAGTTTGATCATTTATAACTTTTATTATTCATCTTTATTTTCCTATTTTCACTACTTTACTAAACTTTTAAGCTTCCTCCCTACCAATTAACCTGACACACTGACCATTTTAACATCCCATTGTAGTGGTTAATTTTAGTGGCAGCACAGTAAATGAGGTGGTCCATTGCACATATTCTGTTCCTTCATATGCATTAGAGGTAGAAAGCTTATCAATTGGTCACATATACCTGGAATATGAATAGCAATGACACGACTCAATTAAAATGAAAGCTGATACAGCAGAGATCCTGGAACCAGAGCTTAACACAGCTGCTGGAATAAACATTGATTTGTCTCCCTTGGGAAAAGGTGTGATTATGAGTATTTTTGAAACTGTCTATATGAGGAGGGTAACATCAATATTAAGTAGACAAATGATAGTTTCTAGACATTGCTGTTACGTTTTCAACAGAGTAGCAGCTAAGTTGCTTAGGCTTGATTAACCCAGTCATAACTGCAAAGATATACCTTGATTAGTTTAAGAAAACCAATATTATCCCATGTGTAATGTTTACATTTCCAAGTTATTCAACTGACCCAAGATCTCCCAGTCAGAGGAAAATAAAACATTTATGTAAAAGTTGTTAGAAGAAATATTTTCTCTTTGCCCTGTCTCTGAATAATGACATATATGCTTCTTTTGTGGTTGTCAGTGTTTTTGCAAACTTGGATAGAAACACAGATACAGATAAAGGCAGAGACAAGAAATTCACCAATAAACATAATATGTATTCTAAGAGAACTATGGCTGGGTTCCACCCAGCCTCCCAGCTACTAAATTAAAGTTCTCAATATATTTATTTTTTTGTTTATATCAGCTAGAGTTTTCTATTACTTGAAACTAAAGTCCTTGGATATGGAGAGAGACAGAAAGATATTATCAGAAAGATCTCCTGTTATTGTTGTTTTATTTTTTCAACAGATTGAAAATAGTGATGATTGCTAAAAGAGAATTGAGTTTTTGGAAAGAGAACATAAATTTAGCATATACTTGCTGATTTATATCAACTTTGAAACCAGAAGTAAATTTGTTAATTATTGACACTGATCAGAAACTCATATGAGAGGACTAGAAGACATTGAGCCTATAAATAAGTATGGCACTTTGTCCCCAAAGGAAGATATTATAGAATAAGCAAAAAGAAGAGTTTTAACTAAATAGTGTAAAACTGTAGCAATTTGCTGGTAAGAAAAAAATAATGAGACTGAAAACAAGAGTACTGAAGAGTTACCAAAGAAGTTGAAGGAAAAGCAAGACAGTGTGATGTATCTCTCTCTCTCTCTCTCTCTCTCTCTCTCTCTCTCTCTCTCT
>NW_007754174.1:0-332 GCF_000696425.1 Galeopterus variegatus
GTCAGAACCAGGGCAACACTGCATGGTTCCACAGATTTATCTCAAGGATCCACACATTAAATGCGTCCGCACCCACACAGATGAGAATGTGCCTCACTTTAGCAATGGACAGTGTCTGTTGTTCCATGACCTCGTGCAACACAGATCTTATACTTTTGTTCATCTTGTCGAACTCGTCGATGCAGCAGATGCCGTTGTCACTCAGGACCCGGGCCCCCGTCTGCAGCACCAGCTGCCTCGTCTCATGGTCTTTCATCACATATGCGGTGAAGCCAACTGCACTGGAGCCCTTCCCAGATGTGTACTGGCCCCTAGGAACCAGGTTGTACACA
>NW_007754174.1:1235-4733 GCF_000696425.1 Galeopterus variegatus
GTGCCAGGGTCTCCACACAGCAGGATGTTGATCTCAGCACGAAACTTGCCCCTCCCCGTGTGACTAAAATCCTTCCTTGTTCCGCCAAAGAGCTGAAGCAAGATTCCCTAAATAGACAAACACAAAAACACCTCTAACCATTCATTTACTGCAGAGTAACTGAGATTTAGTTTAAACTGCAGAGGAACTTTTCTACTCTACAAATAAGGAACTACAATTCAGAAATTGAAAGAAGGTATAAAAAAGCATGTGAAAGTGCTTCAGTCACTCCAAGTTACCACTGACCAGTTTGCACACACGCACACATCAGCATGCCAGAACGCTGACCACATACGTCCCTACCCTGACCCATGGGGCCTCTTCTTATGTTTGGAAATGTAAGTTTGGGGCAGAGATAAGGAAACAGCAACACTGCGATTGTCAAACAATGTCAAGTGAGGACGACAGCCTTTGCTTGGTCAGGCAGGCAATGACTCTCACCCTTTACAGTGGCCGGGATAGATGTTTACACCCTTTGATCCCAAAGAACCGTGAATTCCAACCCCAAGTCAAAAATCCATCGTTACCTTCTTTATATCTTCATGTTCATAAATGCTTGGAGCCAAGGCTGAAGCAAGCCTCTCATAAATATCTGGTTTTCTGGAAAGTTCCTTAAGTAACTCCACACGTTTCTCTGAAAAAAGTTTCTGTTCTGCTTCTTCACTGAGGCCATGCAGACGCTTTGCATCCGTTTTCTGATAGTGAATGACATCAATGTGGGTTTTGTAGACAGACTTCACATTGCTCACTCTTTGATTGACCCGGATAGGCACCGCGCGGTAGATGCCTGAGGGCAGAGGGCACAAACACAAGACATTCGTTAGCCTTCCGCATCTTCCCAAGGGCTCAGCAGCCGGTGCAGACCAAGTGCCTGCCCCTTCTGATTGAGTCGGGAGACGGCATCAGGAAAGGGTTTCTGTAAGCGGTGGATCTAAAAACATGTTTCCCTGTGGCCCGAGGCAGCTGTCTGAGTGTAACCACACCACATACAATTGTTCTGAGGGTGAAATGGAATTATGTTGCCTCTAACACAATGCCTGGCTTATGGTTGTGTTCAATAAATATTATTTTCCTTTCCCTAAGCTGAGTGTACAGAATCTGCTTAGCACTTATTTTATTGCAACAAAATGCTAAAATCCCACGCCAAAAACTTGGAAAGAAAAGAAATTCTAAAAGCTCAAATCTTGCAAAAACCACTCAATTTATTTCCTAGGCAGTCTACTGTGTCAAAGGTGAAGGAAAAATTACTATTTTCTATTAAGAGAAGGGGTTTCTGGGTGAGGGGCTGCTCCAGGCCAATTCTGTTTCCTGATGCTTTCTGAGGAAAACATCCAAACTCTCTCTCACGGCTTTCACAACATGATGGTACAGACCACTGCCATTTCCTTCATTTAACAGGTCAATATAATTCTTATTTGAAATATAAAAGCCAGTTTATATGTTACATCTTAGAATACATACTAAGATAGACTAGAGATGGATGAGTATGTTCATGACGTTTAAAATGGTTTAGTTATTTTCCTTTATAGTACCTGCCACGATCGTCACATAACACTTATTTTACATCTACACAGCATTTCCCACAGCCCCTTTGCCCAAATACTTCCACATATATCACATTAACTCCACGTTGCAGTTGAGGAAATTAAAATATTGGATTAAATAATTTTTCAAAGGTTTCAGAGCAGTTGGGTGGCAGTACTGAGATTGCACACACATATCATTCACTAAAGACTACACATTCTTTCTAATTTTCAACTACTATGCGTACTTTTACAACTTAATGGGCTGGCCTTTAGCTCAGTTTGTTAGAGCATGGTGCTGATAACACCAAGGTCCAGGGTTCAACTCCTGTACTGGCAAGCCACCACAAAACAAAACAAAACAACATGACTGAAGATTGCTGGTGACAACTGCTGGACTTCTCACTGGGTAAGAAATAGGGTAAGTCCTGATTTACTGAAGAGCAGAAGGACTGTGGCCCCAGGCCCCGCCCATGAGCCAGGCACTCCAGGACTCAAACCCACATGGCCATCAAACATCCCCTGAGAAACCAAAGCCTACGTGTTATCCTCAGGTGCTGCTGTGGAAAGAGTACTCACTCGTCTGGCAGGACTAGAGAAGGATCTGGATCCTGGTGCTGTGATCTACCGCAGCACTTGCACTACAGCTACCTACATGTCTCTGAATCTCAGCTTCTGAGCATGTGAACAAGATCCCCTGACCCGTTCTCTATAATGAACAAATGTTAACCCTTAGCTATACATTTGGGAAGTAGAAAATTATTTAAACACCAGAGCTGGCCAATGATACTTCCCTGAGTTGCTGGCGCAGCTCACATCTTACCAACACCAGCTTTGTTGGAGGCTGCGCTCACATGACCACAATACTGTCCACTTCAGATACACACACAGCTCTGGGACACTGAGATAGCAAGAGGCAAGTGATCACTAATTCCAAAATCCAACTTTGGGAAGAACTGAAAGATTTCATATTGTTGGGCCACAGTACTAAACTAAAAAGGTGGGAAAAAAGGGATATACCCATAGTCTCAAAGACAACTGGAGGCAGAACTAACCCCATTCCAATGAATTCATGACTGAGTCAAAAAGTACGACAGACATCCTATCCTGTTAGTACAAACCTCCCTTCTTACCTGTAACATTCACTCTGTCCCCAGGCTGAACTTTGTCAACAAGATCGTTGTGAGCAAAAAGGATGACAGTGTGAGGTGTCTGCCCTGCAGGCATATCTTCAGGAGACTCTTGAAGCTTGATCTGAAGGAAGGGTGGCAAACAGAAAGCTTAGGACACAAAGAAAGCATGATGCAGACAAAAACTGTGTGTCCTTATACTGTTCAGAGACAACTGCTTTTAATAAACAAACATATATCTTTTAAAGATTTAACATTCCCGTCTTGGGGATGGGGATGATTTAAGTGATTCCTGTTTTAGGCCAGCCTATCTCTTTGTCTACACTTCTAATCACTTCTTTAGAAGATACTTCTAGTAGATTTCCTGGGAGGACACATTTTTAAGGTTCACCATTTAGGCACTTCTGTGGCCCTCACAAATACCTGCCTGTGTATTTGTCTACATCCATTCATTTAAGAGATATCTGCTAAGCATCAGCCCCATGCCACACCCTGTTCTAGGTGTTGGGGACTTACAGTGATAAGGCTCCCTCCCTCATAGAGTGGAGGGGGACAATCAATACACAGACAAGTGAGCATGTAACAGATCTGACAGTGACAAACGCAGTGAACAGAAACAGAACAGGGTAAACAGTCCAAGGACCACAGGCGGTGGGAGTGGAGGAGAGGCTTGTCATAAAGCAAGGTTAGGAAAAGCCTCTAAAACCAGGTAACCTCTGAGCAAGGTCTAAGGATGTTAGGGGTTTTATTCTAAGCCAGTTTGGGAGTCTTTGAAGGATTCTGAGAAAACTAGGCTGTAAGCCCCC
>NW_007754174.1:6332-6694 GCF_000696425.1 Galeopterus variegatus
AAAGAGAAGCACCTACAGTCAACTTTCACTCTTGCTCCTGCTTCCTTTACCATTTGGACCTCTCCCAACAGACTTTTACCCTTTGAAGGTCATACTACTAACAAGTAGTTTCCACTCTTGGTTGCAAATGAGCTACCTTATTCTGGCGGTCAACAAAAAGCAGCCTGTGGTTAGCCCTTTGTGGGCCTCGGAGACTGTCCCATCGTGACAGCACCTACTGCTGATTTAAATTCTGAAGAATTTGATCCTGTCTTCCCTCTACCTACTTAGAAAGCTTCCTTGCTTCTCTCCTTGCTAATCCTTCTTTCACTTTAAAATGCAATTTGATAGCTTTTGAAATCAGTTACCTATCAATCCCTTGA
>NW_007754174.1:7844-8139 GCF_000696425.1 Galeopterus variegatus
TAAATAAATAAACCAATAAAGACTGACCTTAGGTCTAGGAGAAAAAGACCACAGTACAGCTAATATATTCTGTTAAAGATGGCAGAAAGTATATAATGCATTTATAAAACATTTCTACTTAAGATAAACAACTTCATGAAACTCAAAAAGCTATCACTTATAAGAATCACTAGTATTTTATATATAAGAAGCATCACCAATTAAACTATGACATGCCATTGAGAGTAACACCCCAATTTCAGAAACATTAAAATGTGAAAAAATGTTCACCTTAAAGAAGATAAAACATGGCTTT
>NW_007754175.1:0-996 GCF_000696425.1 Galeopterus variegatus
CCAAACTCGGAACACCCAGTTCCGAAGCCATTACGACATTTTCAAGTGTCACAAGCAACAGGCCACTCCTGGTACCAATTTTCTGTGGCTAAAACAGAATACTTGGCACTAAGTGCCTCCGTGTCCAGATCTACTATTCTGGGCCCCCTTGATGCTAACAGACCCCTTCTGCTAAGGGCTTCTCTGGCCTGGCCTGGCACTGAGAGGCCCTGTGGCCTTGCCTGTCCCTAGGGTCCCCTGCCCTGGCCTGTGATTAGGGACCATATACGATGGGCTATCCTGCCATTATGTCTCCCCTGGCCAGGCAGGCCTACCCCAGTTCCCCCTAACCTGGCATGACCTGCTCGTAGGGAAGACCTGGCTACGCCAGGCCTGCCCCAAGAGCTTCCTTAGCCTGACCTGGGCAGTCACTAGTACACTGCTGGCCTGGCCCAGCCTGGCCCAGAGCCAAGGACACCCTGCCCTCTCCTGGGCTGTCTCAAGGGAAGGGCTGGCCTGGCACTTTGGGCCACTTCTGTCCTGGCCTGATATGCCACTAAGGGAACCCATGGCCTGGGGTGACCTTAGGGTCCCTATCCCCTCGCCTGCCACTAAGGGCTGCCCTGGCTCCTAGGCTGCCAAGGGCTTCCTACTGCTATGGGTCATCCTGGCCTGGCCTGCCCAAGAAACCCACTGGTTGTTCTGCCATATGGCCACCCTTTACTAGTCTGCCCCTAGCAGATCACAGCCATAAGGGCCACCCTAACACTAAGGGCACAACTTCTACTAAGTGCCCCACTTGACTGGCCTGTCCCTGGGCCACCTTGGCCTGTCTCGGTACTAAGAGCTCCTTGGCTTGACTCTAAGAGATCACCTGCCATGGCTTGCCCTGCCACTAAGGGCCCTCTTTGAATGGCCTGGCCCATGGCCCCATTGGCCTGCTTAGTGCTATGACACCCCTGGCCTCACCTGCCTGCGTGTAAGAGACCCCCTGGACTGGCATGGCCTGACTTCTGT
>NW_007754175.1:1667-5570 GCF_000696425.1 Galeopterus variegatus
TCTACACCTGGTCAGGCTCACCCATAGTGTCAGTGGGGCCCTTAGCAGGCCTGGCCAGGGACCGTTATTGGCAGGCCAGGAAAGTCCAGGGACACCGTTAGTGGCAGGACAGGCCAAGTGAGGCCAGGGGGTCTCTTAGAGGCAGGCCAGCCTGCGGGTGCCCTGGGGGGGCTTTTCTTTCTTTCTTGGATGCCCAAAGGGAGGTCAGGCCAGGGCCTCTGCCTGTTAGTGTCAGGGCAGGCCAGAAGGGACATAGGTGGGCTAGAAGAAAGGAGTCAGCATAGAAAGAAAGGAGAGAGTGAAACAGACCCCAAAGAAAGAAAGAAGGAAGGAAGGAAGGTAGGAAGGAAAGGAAGGAATGAAGGAAAGAAACATAGGAAGAGCCCCCAAAGAAGAAAGTGAAGAAGGATGCAAGGAAGGAAAGAAAGAAAAGGCCGGAAGGAAGGAAGGAAGGAAGAAAAGAGCCCCCCTACTCCCCCCTGGCCTGGACTGACCTGCCTCTAAGTAGCTCCCTGTTCTGGCCTGGCCTCGCCTGGCCTTCCAGTAAGGGCTCTCCTGGCCTGCTGTCCCCTACGGCTCCTAAGAAAGAAAGAGACACAAAGGAAGAAAGAAAGAAAGAGAGAGAAGGAAGGAAGGAAGGAAGGAAAGAAAGGAAAGAAGAAAGCAAAGCAAAGAAAGAAAGAGCCCCCTAATAAATAAAGAAGGAAAGAAGGATGGAAATAGGGGAGGGGAAGGGAGGGTTAAGGGAAGGGTAAGGGAAGATTAAGGGGAGTCTTAAGGGAAGGTTAGAGAAGGTTAAGGGAATGTTAAGGGAGGGGTAAGGGAAGATTAGCAAAGGTTAGTGAAGGTTAGTTAAGGTTAGTGAAGGTTAGTGAAGGGAGGAGGGAGGGAGGAAGGAAGAAAAAGAAAGAAAGAGCCTCCTAGGGTCCCCGTGGCCAAGCCTGGTCCTCCTCTAAGAGAGCGCCTGGCCTCACCTGTCCTGCCACTAAGGGCACCTCTGGCATTTCCTGGCCTGCCACTAAGGGCTTCCCTGTCCAGGCCTTTTAATGGCCCTATTGCCGCAAGGGTGGGCCTGTCCAGGCCTGCACCAGAGACCCACTGCCTCAGACACACCCTGGCCTGGCCTGACCTGGCCTATCCTTACAATCCTGCAGGCCTGACCTGGCCTGGCACTCAGGGCCTGTCGGGCCCAGCCTGGCCCAGAGCCAGGGACCACCCTGTCCTTTCCTGGGTTGTCCCTAAGGCCCTTCTGGCCTGTCCTGGCCCAGCACTATGAGCTACCTCTGTCCTGGCCTGGTGCTACAGGCACCCCTGTCAGGTCTTGCCTTCCACTAAGTGATCCCATGGCATGGACTGACCTTAGGGCCCCTGTACCCTCACCTGCCACTAAGGGCTTCCCTGGCTCCGAGGCTGCCAAGGGCTTCCTACTGCTATGGGTCAGCCTGGCCTGGCCTGCCCAAGGAACCCACTGGTTGTTCTGCCATACGGCCGCCCTTTACTAGTCTGCCCGTAGCAGAACACAGCCATAAGGGCCACCCTAACACTAAGGGCACAACTTCCACTAAGTGCCCCACTTGACTGGCCTGTCCCTGGGCCACCTTGGCCTGTCTTGGTACTAAGAGCTCCTTGGCTTGCCTCTAAGAGATCACCTGCCATGGCTTGCCCTGCCACTAAGGGCCCTCTTTGAATGGCCTGGCCCATGGCCCCCTTGGCCTGCTTACTGCTATGGCCCCCCTGGCCTCACCTGCCTGCGTGTAAGAGACCCCCTGGACTGGCATGGCCTGACTTCTGTGTCTCTTACAGGCAGGCCAGCTCAGGCCAGGACAGACCTGAGGCAGGCCCAACCAGTGGGTCTCTTCTCTGCACCTGGTCAGGCTCACCCATAGTGGCAGTGGGGCCCTTAGCAGGCCTGACCAGGGACCGTTAGTGGCAGGCCAGGAAAGTCCAGGGGCACCGTTAGTGGCAGGACAGGCCAAGTGGGGCCAGGGTGTCTCTTAGAGGCAGGTGAGCCTGCGGGTGCCCTGGGGGGGCTTTTCTTTCTTTCTTGGGTGCCCAAAGGGAGGTCAGGCCAGGGCCTCCTGCCTCTTAGTGTCAGGGCAGGCCAGAAGGGGCATAGGTGCGTTAGAAGAAAGAAGGCAACATAGAAAGAAAGGAAGAAGGAAGGAAGGAAGGAATGAAGGAAAGGAAGGAATGAAGGAAAGAAAAGAAGAGCCCCCAAAGAAAAAAATGGATCCGGGCCGGCCCGTGGCTCACTCGGGAGAGTGCGGTGCTGATAACACCAAGGCCTCGGGTTCGGATCCCATATAGGGATGGCCGGTTCGCTCACTGGCTGAGCGTGGTGCTGACAACACCAAGTCAAGGGTTAAGATCCCCTTACCGGTCATCTTTTTAAAAAAAAAAAAAAAAAGAAAGAAAAAAATGGATCCAAGGAAGGAAAGAAAGAAAAGGCAGGAAGGAAGGAAGGAAGGAAGAAAGAAAAGAGCCCTCCGACTCCCCCCTGGCCTGGACTGACCTGCCTCTAAGTAGCCCCCTGTTCTGGCCTGGCCTAGCCTGGCCTTCCACTAAGGGCTCTCCTGGCCTGCTGTCCCCTATGGCTCCCAAGAAAGAAAGAGAAAGAAAGTAGTGAGGGAGGGAGGGAGAGAGAGAGAGAGAAAGAAAAGAAAGAGAAAAAGAAGGAAGGAAGGAAGTATTGGAGAAAGGAAGGAAAGAAAGAAAAGGAAGGAAAGAAAGGAAAGAAGAAAGAAAAGAAAGAAAGAAAGAAAGAAAAAAAAGAGAGAGAACGAAAAAGAAAAAGAGAGAAAAAGAAAAAGAGAGAGAGAGAAAGAAAGAGGGGGAGAGAGAGAGAGAGAAAGAAAGAGAGAAAGAGAGAGAGAGAAAGAAAGATTTATTCAACAAATATTTGAGCTCCTTGGGAAGGTTTAGGGAGGGTTAAGAGAAGGTTAAGGAGGCTTAAAGGAAGGTTAGGGAAGGTTCAGGGAAGGTTAGCAAAGGTTAGTGAAGGTTAGTGATTGTTAGTGTAGAGAGGAGGGAGGAAAGAAGAAAAAGAAAGAAAGAACACCCTAGGGTCCCCTTGGCCTGGCCTGGTCTTCCTCTAGGAGAGCCCCTGGCCTCACCTGTCCTGCCACTAAGGGCACCTCTGGCGTTCCCTGGCCTGCCACTAAGGGCTTTCCTGTCCAGGCCTTTTGATGGCCCCATTGCCACTAAGCGTGGGCCTAGACAGGCCTGCACCAGAGACCCACAGCCTCAGACCCACCCTGGCCTGGTCTGGCCTATCGTTAGGATCCTAGACACCTGAACTGGCCTGGCACTATGGGCCTATCTGGCCCAGCCTGGCCCATAGCTAAGGACCTGAGCTGACCCCAGGGACCTTCTGGCCTGTCCTGGCCCAGCACTATGAGCCACCTCTGTCCTGGCCTGGTGCTACGGACACCCCTGCCAGGCCTTGCCTTCCACTAAGTGTTCCCATGGTCTGGGCTAACCCTAGGTCCCCTGTGCCCTTGCCTGCCACGAAGGGCTGCCCTGGCTCCTAGGCTTCCAAGGGCCTCTTACTGCTATGGGCANCTGGCTTGCTATGGGTGCCCCTGCCTGGGCTTCCCTTCCACTAAGTGCTCCCATGGCCTGGGCTGACCTGCCACATGGCTCCCCTTTGCTGGTCTGGCTCTAGTGGACCCCTGCCATAAGGGTCACCCAACCGCTAAGGACAGCCCTAAATGCCCAAATGCTCCCTTGACTGGTCTTTTCAGGGAACACTTGGCCTGTCTTCATCCTAAGGGTCCCCCCTGGCCTGCCCTGGCTGAAGACTCCCCTGGCTTTGCCTGGCCTGCCTGGCCTGCCCTAAGTATTTCCTTGGCCTGCCCTGGCTCTAAAGGCCCCCTGCCCAGGCCTGACCCTAGGGCCCCCTGG
>NW_007754175.1:7918-8138 GCF_000696425.1 Galeopterus variegatus
AGGGAGGTCAGGCCAGGGCCTCCTGCCTGTTAGTGTCAGGGCAGGCCAGAAGGGACATAGGTGGGCTAGAAGAAAGAGGGCAACATAGAAAGAAAGGAGAGAGAGAGAGAAACAGACCCCAAAGAAAGAAAGAAGGAAGGTAGGAAGGAAAGGAAGGAATGAAGGAAAGAAACAAAGGAAGAGCCCCCAAAGAAAAAAATGAAGAAGGATGCAAGGAAGG